>NC_058130.1:714168131-714211747 GCF_016433145.1 Gracilinanus agilis | reverse complement strand
GAGAGAGAGAGAATGAGAGAGAGAGGTGGGAGTGGGAGTGGGACAGAGGGAGAGAGAGAGAAGGGAGGGGAAAGAGAGAGAGAGAAGGAAAGGAGGGGAGAGAGAGAGAGAGAGAGAGAGCAGAACCGCCCCCCCCAAATAGTCTACACATAACCAATAACTATTTAAGCAGAAAGAATGAATATGAAAGAATAAAACTCTGTTCTGACTGAGGCTTAAAAGAAATGACTGAAAAAACATCATGATGTTTCATTACTGAAATTAATTTTATTTATATAAACTCAGATAAACAATTTATGTAAGTAGTTATGAAGCCAGTTCAGTTGCATCCGTGGTTAATATTAAGTTTCCAAAATCATTCTTTTTTTTGCATGCTGGTGGGTCACACAAAGGCAGGGCTGGTGCCTAAACCTGGGTGTCCTAGTTGTAAATCCATTAGTTCCTCTAAGGTACCTTACTTCTTTCCTATTCTGCTTGATGGAATTTAAAATAAATGCCTCTTTAGGGCATTTGGAAATTTTGCCAATTGGTCCATCTTGCTCTGCCAGGATTTGGCTGTCAACAGTGGCCTTGGAAGGAAAGGGGTTGGGGAGAGGGAAATGTTCTTAGGAGAATAATGATAACCTCCTTCAGTTTAACCCTAAAAGGCTAAGTGTTTCTATGCACTTCACATGTGCTCTAGAGACTTTCTGTCAGGGCTCTGGATGCCTAGTCTCCCTGGTCTGCAGGGGAAATGGTCAAATGGTGGCTTTCTAAAAGTCTGGAAGGAAAATGGAGACCAAAAGAGGGAGATCTCCAAGCTCCAGGTCTAGCTCTAGTTGGCTTTTTATATCTCCATATCGAGACACAGGGCCAGCTCGTGTTCGCTGCATTTAGATGGCATCCACATTTGGGTCATTTTGGTCCTTTGAAGATGCCATTGTTACCCGAGGCCTTTCACAGCTCTGAGTTCAAGTAGGCTTAGATTCATTCTGTTGAAACCTGATCCCAGAAGGGAGTTAAGGTTTAGTTTTATTCTGTTTTTTTTTTCTGTTTTTTATTCTCTAAATAAAAGTTGAAGGTCTCCCCAGTAGTGGGTAACAATATTCCTTTGAGAGAAATACTTGGTATACAAAATCGATATCAAGTATGGGACAGCTATTTATTCCCTCACCTGTTCCCTATTGATCTTTAAAGCACAAAAGGCATACTTTAGTATTAACACATATGTTAAACATGAAACAGTCACCACTCAGAACAATTCCACTCTCCTGGGAGGCAAAGACAGCTTTGTAGGACCGCTGACCAGATATTTCACACTACCTTCAACCTTCCTAATTGTAAATAAACTACCATAAAAGTCATCCTGACTTGGGTCTATTTTATTTTGAAATCAAGTTAATCAATTTCTGGTGACCAAACCTTAAATATCTAGTCCAACCATAATAATTCCCAATTTCCCCCTCTTACACCTCACATCTATAGAGTCTAAACAATACAAAGTTTGATAGGAATAGCTCCCTAATCCTGCCAGGTTCAGAAGAATTCTGTGGTCAGTCTTCTTTTCTCCTAGGAAGTTATGTAGTTTCAGGAAGCATCTTCTGGTGGGCAGCTAAGATGAACTCAGAAATCCAGGAACTCGAACTCCTGAGGCTGGAAGTGTCCATCTCTCAGTGTTAGTGGCTGCTGGTCACAGACCTGTGTTCAGGGACAAAAAAAAAAAGAAAAAAAAAAACAGAACAGAAGAGGCATCTGGGCACTCATCTAGTACCAGAACATGATTTTTGGCCATTCGCTCATGAAAGTAGTGGGGAAAGAAGAGAAAAATCACATGGCCTCTCTCAATGGAAGTTCAAGAAAAATTTGGCAATTCCAAAGGAAAAACTAAAAAACAAGGGGATAGAACCTTTCTTTAGGGCTTATGTAATACTGAAAGGGTAGATTGGCTCAGTTGCCAAAAGTCTTTCTTTTTATCTTTTCTTCTTTTAAACCTTTACTTTCTGTCCTAGTAATAACTCTGAGACAGAAGGGTAAGGGCTAAGCAATGAGGTTAAGTGACTTGTCCATGGTCACACTGCTAGGAAGTATCTGAGGCCATATTTGAACCCAGGTCCTCCTGACTCCAAGCCTGGCCCCCTATCCACTGTGCCATCTACCTGGCCCAGCCAAGAGTCTTTACAGAGACACACACATACCCAGTGACAAATAGGGAATGGCTGTATCATCTCCGCAGAAATGAAATGCACGTTCCTCAGAGTAGACACGACCCCATAGATAGGGACCAGAACACACGCCCAACCTTTATGGAAAGTGCTTCAATCTAGTAGATTGTGGGGCTCCTCTCATCATCCCCCCATTTGTGCCACATTATAAGCAAATGAAGATTGTGATCCCCGAAGGTGGTAGACAATAGTATAGCGTGTACCCAACCTGTAAAGTAGGAGAGGTACCCCAAAGGGAAACCGGGTGCCTACATAAGGTATTAGGTACTCAATAAAATATATTATAGTTACAGAGAGTTTAGGAAGTCTAATCCAAAATTACCAGAACACCTTTCTCCCTCCCTCCTTTGGCCCAGGTTCCTCTCTGCTCTGTCTGTGGTTTAAAAATATTTTTTAAAAAGACTTTGCATACAATGTGTTATATTCACAAAATTGCTTCATTTCTTTGGCCCCATCTGGAATGTCAGGAAAATCTCCAAAATTAGAGTTCATGCCTCATTTCCTATTAATACCCTTATCTCTCGTTCTTGTTTCACATAATCCAAAAAGAAACACACTCCCATTATTCTTTTTCTGCAAGACACCATAATTTAAAAAGACACAGTAATGAAACTTCAAGCAGTGGCACTCGGTTAACAAGGCCAGGATCTCCATGGCCAATATCAGTCCAGCACTGCCTCCTTAATTGTTGAGTTCATGCCTTTACTATTCCTAAAGGAAATATCAGGCGGAGGGTTGGATTTCTCTTTTCCCACGCTCTCGTGTCTTCAGGACCTGTAATCGGATGAGCGCAAATGCTTTTATTAGGGAAGCACTCTCTACATCCTGAAGAATCTCAAGGAAAAAGGTCACGGGATCATGGAGGCATGAATTCATGAATGAATGAATGAAAAAGTGAACTAGATGCCAAATACTGCCTGAAGTGCTAGAGAAGCAAATAGAAAGCTGAGGTAGCTTCTTCTTCTCTTGAGGTGTTCATGGTCTAATAATATATGTGGATAGATTGCTGGGTTTGGATTCAGGAAGACTTGACCTTAGAGACTAATTGTGTGACCCTGGGCAAGTCACTTAACCTTGTTTGCCTCAGTTTCCTCATCTACAAAACAGGTGAAGAAGAAAATGGCAAACCGCTCCAGTATCTTTGCCAAGAAAACTCCAAAAACTGAAGAGTTGGCCAAAATGACTGAACAATAACAACAAAAATGTCCATCAGTAAGTTCAGCTGCAGGGGGACAGAAAGGCCAGGTGGTCCTTCGGTTGTGGTGGCAAGTCAGATCTACAATTGGAAAGAACTTCTATCTATCTAGAGTCTACCTAGTTCAAACTCCTCATTTTATAGATGAGGAAACTGAGGCTCAGAAAGATTGAATAACTCACCTAAGGTCACCCAGGTAGGCAGGATCTGAACCCAGAACCTTGGACTCCACAGCCATAGTCATAGGCTATCCACTTCATCTATTCTACCCACCTGTGACTCAAGAACAACTATTTCAGGCTCACTAGCCCACTGTATGACTGTATGGTGGGGGGGGGCGTTATCCTGTCACAAGCTTCTCCCAAGCAATTCCCAAGTTTATTCCAGGTACCCAGGAAAGAGGGGGCAAGAGAAAGAAGGAGCAAGGAGGGTTACTTTACTGGTATACTGTCCCTACCTCTGTCTCAGGCCAGGCTCCTTAGCCCCACTTTCTCCCTCTTGTTTGGTGATATGAGGTATGGTTTTGGGGTGAAAAAGAGTCAATTCAGCATCTTTTGGAAAAGTCCCAAGGGCAGCTAGGTGGCTCAGTGGATTGAGAAACAGGCCGGGAGACAGGAGGTCCTGGGCTCCATTTGGAACCAATTAGTTCCAAGACAGAAGGTAAAGGTTAAAAAACAAATCAAAACTGTGATTAGCCCAGAGATGTGCTGAAGAAAGTGGGAGCTGATTGTTAAATTTTCATTGGGAGCATTTACATATTGGGAAATCAGTAAATACTACCCAAAAATCCTTGGTTTTTTTGTTGTTGTCGATTGTCTAAATTTGAGAAAGTGATGGAGAAAAATGTTAATGCAGATTAATCTTAAAAATGGTTTCAGTGTTTCTTGGAGAGCCAGTTGTTAAATATTTACCAGCAAACCTCTAGGTCCATTCTAGTATCCAAGAAGGACAACTGAACTAGGACTGAAAGCATCAGACCAGAAAAAAGATGCCTTAGGAGCCCTGGGAATAGGAATGGTTGCTATCTAACAGCTCTGTTATCAATTATACAATCCTAAGTCCCAGCTCCAGGGAGGAGAGGATCAGTCATGAGCAAAAAAGGCCCTATTGGTTTCTGGGTCAAAGCAGAAATTCTAAAAACTTAGCTACATGGTTCTGAGCCCAAGAGCAGAGGGGATATTAGCTCTATTCTTTAGCTCCACACATAAGCCTACAGTGGAATAACTAGGGTAGAAAACCAAGATGAAAGGGGAGTCAGCAGTTTAGTTGCTTTGAACCAGCAGAACAACCCAGAAAGTTAACAATAACTGAGTCTAGGAGCAATCTATTGCAACTCAACCACACACAATACAAAAAACCTAAACCTGGTTCAGGAACTTGTAGAGCTCTGACTAAACAGGAAGTGAACAGACTTTTCCTCAAACCACACTTCTTTGAAAGCTCCAAAAATGGGTAGATTCCTCAGCAGAAAGACATAAAAAGGCAGAAGCTCAGGCCAATAATTCTCAACCTCCACCCCCCACTCCAGATGTAAGCAGAGCCAACACTAACTTCAAGTCTAAAGTCAAGACGGAGGTTGGAAGAATGAACAAACAAAAGAAGAACCTGACCATAAAGAGCTACTACTACAGTAAAAGGGAAGCTCAAGACATAAACACAAGACAATGACTTGAAAATATCTACAAGGGAAGCCTCAAAGAAAAATCCAAACTTCAGGAATTCTTTTTCCTCCCTCTAACATTCTTTTAAAATTTTTATCTTTTATTTATTTTTAATTTTTTTTATTTAACCCTTACCTTCCATCTTGGAGTCAATACTATGTATTGGCTCCAAGGCAGAAGAGTGGTAAGGGGTAGGCAATGGGAATTAAGTGACTTGCCCAGGGTCACACAGCTAGGAAGTGTCTGAGGACAGATTTGAACCTAGGACCTCCTGGCTGTAGGCCTGGCTCTCAATCCACTGAACTACCCAGCTGCTCTCCATTTATTTATTTGTTTGTTTGTTTATTTATTTATTCATTCATTCATTCATTTATTTATTTTTAACACTTAACTTCTGTGTATTGGCTTATAGGTGGAAGAGTGGTAAGGGTGGGCAATGGGGGTCAAGTGACTTGCCCAGGGTCACACAGCTGGGAAGTGTCTGAGGCCAGATTTGAACCTAGGACCTCCCGTCTCTAGGCCTGACTCTCAATCCACTGAGCTACCCAGCTGCCCCCTATTTATTTTTAATTTAAAAAAAATTCTGAACTCCAAATTATCTCCTTCCCTCTAGCCCAACAGTCGGCAACCTTTTTGTCTGTGAGAGCCATAAACACCTGAGGAAGGAGGAGGATGGAGGCAGAAGGTGCTGGAAATATGAAGGGCCCACTGGGGCACATCTTGGGGCTCTGCCCGGATTGACCGGTCAGGAGGTGGAGCCAGATATGGCTCAAGAGCCATACGTTGCGGACCCCTGCCCTAGCCTTTCCCCACTCATTGAGAAGGCAAGGAATATGATTATCAATTACACAAGTGAAATCATATAAAACATTATTTTTAAACATATTATCCATGCCACACACAAAAAAAGCAAGGAAAATAAAGTGGAAAAATTATACTTCAGGTCCAGCTAAGGAGACACAGTAGATATAGAGTACTAGACCTAGAGTCAAGAAGACCTGGGTTCAAATATGGCCTCAGAGACTTCCTAGCTACGTGAACCTGGGCAAGTCATTTAACCCTTCTTGCCTAGCCTTGCCCTTCTGTCTTAGAGTTGTTACTAAGATAGAAAATAAGGATTTAAAAAAAGTCTTTTTCATCATGAGCCCTTTGGAATTATCTTGGATCATTGCATTGATTAAGGTAGCTAAGTCTTACATAATTGATCATCATTACAGTATTGTGGTTACTCTTTTACAATATTCTCCTGGTTCTGATCACTTCATTTTGCTTCCCAGGTTTTTCTGAAATTGTTCTCCTCATTATTTCTTATGGCACAGTAGTATTCCATCACATTCATTTACCACAATTTGTTCAGTCATTCCCATTAATGAGGCATCCCTTCAATTTCCAATTCTTTGCCACTACAAAAAAGAACTTCTAGAAACATTTTTGTTCATATAGTTCCTTTTCCTTTCTCTTAAAGCTCTTTGAGATATAGATCTAATGGTGGCATTGCTGACTCGAAGGATATGCACAGTTTTATAGCCTTTGGGGCATAATTCTAAATTGTTTTCCAGAAGGGTTAAATCAGTCCACAGTTCTACCCAACAGTGCATTAGTGTCTCTATTTTTCCACATCTCCCCCAACATTTGTCATTTTCCTTTTCTGTCATGTTAGCCAATCTGGTACATATAAGGTGGTACCTCAGAGTTGCTTTACTTTGCATTTCTTGAATCAATAGTGATTTCAAATATTTTTTTCATATAACTATAGGTTGTTTTTATTCTTCCTCTGAAAACTGTCTGTTCATATTCCTTGACTCTTTACCAGTCCCAGCAAGTATTCTTAAAAAAGCTAAAGAAATTTTTAAAAGAGAAAAACAATTTTAAAACAAATAAGAATGGTAGAGGAAAAATGGAAAAATAAATGAAAACTATGCAAGAAGAGGATGAAGAAAGAATGAACGGTTTTGTAAAAGAGACACAAGCATGACTAAAGAAAATAACTCCTTAAAAATTAGAAATGGCCCAATGTCAAAAGAGGAACAATGGGCACTTGTGAATCTATTATTCAGTGGTGTTCTGGTAAATATTTAACAGTTGGCTCTGAGGGAAAGTAAGAAATGTACCTGTGACACTTTAAAATTTATTCTGAATTATTAACATTTTCTCCATCATTTTCTTAACTCTAAAAAGTTAAGCAAACAATAAATGGAATCCTATTTGTAGTGGTTAGTATGAATGTTCACTGGGTTTTAGAAGGTAGGGTTGTCAATTTATTAAACATACAGAATTAAAATACGCATTAATCACACTGGGGAAATTTTAGCTCAAAGAAAAATATGCAAATGATCATTCATCAAAATGAGAAATCAGCTCAATCAAATAACTGCTTCACATTAGGAATTCAAACACATGCCACAGTCAAGCAGAAAAGATTCACAAGAAGGAAGATGAACAGGAATCCCCAGGAGGGAGAAGACAGATAAGACAATTTGACCAGCAGTAGGGCCCGCAGCTGGAGATGAAGGTACTATAGAGACAACAGGACAAAGAAACAAGGGGTACCTTACCCAGGGGGCCCTGTTGATCCATTCCTGCCTGGGTTCATTGGAGCTACAAGTTGAGTCCAAGAAAAAATAATAATAATAAAGCAAGAGAGTTTCTGAGCCTCTCAATGCTCATAAAAACTCTGAGAAAAAGAGAAAGAAGGTGGAGAGGGAGGAAGGGAGGAGGCTTGGAGGGGAGTCCTAGCCAGAAAGCACACATGCACAGATACACATACTGCCTGTTCCAAAACAAAATGCAGCACCAGCAAAGCCCTTGTGGTTGTCCATGTCTGAAGGCTTAAAGCTGGTGGGATGGCTTGAGCTCAGGAGTTCTGAGCTGCAGAAGGGCTAACATGGTTTGGGTGTCCAGAGTTAGCACAGCACCGTTACAGTGTGCTTCCTGGCAGCAGAGAGCCACCAGGCTATATCTAAGCAGAAGCCCATCCGCCTAGCTTGGAAAGAGAGCAGGTCAAAGCTTCCAGCCCGTTAGCAGAAGGCTGGACCTCTGAAGGGCCACTGCCCTCACAACCCTGGGCAAGACAGGGAGGCCCAGGCTCCTCCCGCCCCCAACTGCATGCCTCCCACCAAAAGCAGTGAGGAGAGAGGAAGGAAAAAAAGTCTGCCTCTACTCTTCAGTGCGCATTTGTTTTTCAGACTCCCAGATATAAAGCATTGCTGGTGTTAGCAATGTCAAATGAAGTAGTCCTTGCCCAGCATAACCCTTCCCCGTCCAGTCTGTCTGTCTTTGCAAACTTTTGTTTCTTCAATGACTCTGGAAGGGAGAGTAAAGCTGATGACTTTGTGCAATTCTGCCTCACTTAAATCCAATTCATGTGCAAGCCCCGTGATGTCACTCAGTCTCTTGGAAAACAAAGCATAGACATCAACAACTGTTATTGTTAGAAACAATGGAGAAGCCAGAGAGTTGTCCTAAAGATCAGTATGGAATATTATATCTAGTCTTCAGGGGATACATCCTAATTTACTGTGTGTATATGTTTTGGGGGGGATACAGGGAGATGCGGAGGGGAATGCCTTTGAGGACTTACTGTTGATTGTACTCTCTCATTTGGAGGTTTGGAAATTACAGACAAAACTTGTGTCATTTTTCTCTGGACCTAGTTTCTTTTCTTTTCTTTTTTTCTTTCTCTCTCTTTCCTTCCTTCCTTCTTCCTTCTTCCTTCTTCCTTCTTCCTTCCTTCCTTCCTTCCTTCCTTCCTTCCTTTCTTAAAATTAGCTTTATTGTTATTCATTTATTTTAGTTATGTCTGGTTCTTTGAGACCCCATTTTGGTTTTTTCTTGGCAAAGATACTGGAGTAGTTTGCTATGTCCTTCTCCAGCTCATTTTATAGATGAAAAACTAAGACAAACAGGGTTAAGTGTCTTGTCCAGGGTCACAACTAGTCTAAGGAGAGATTTGAATTCAGGAAGATGAGTCTTTTTGATTCCAAGTCCAGTGATTGGTGCTCTATCCATTGTGTCCCCTAGCTTCCCCGTGAGTATGGATTTTCATTTTGAGTTCATTCTAATTCAATTTGTCAAATATACATAAAACTGTGATAGGTGCTGTGTGACAGAGTGTTAAATAGTTTTTTTAAAACTCATCTTTTGTTTTAGAATTGATGCTAAGTATTGGTTTCAAGGCAAAAGAGTGGTAAGAGTTAGGCAATTGGGGTTGTGACTTGCCCAAGGTCACACTGCTAGGAAATTTCTAAAGTCAAATTTTAACCCAGGACCTCCTGTCTCTAGGCCTGACTCTATCCACTGAGCCACCTCCCTACCCCTAATAAATTTAAATAATCATCACAATAATGTCACATTTATTATGATTATAGATAGAAAGGACCTTACAGATCATTGAACCCAACCCTTGCATTTTATATGTGATGAAAAAAAGTTCCAGAGAGGTTAAATTACTTGCCCAGGGACATTTAGCTGATAATAATTTGAGGTGGGATTCAAACCCAAGTCTTCTTTACTCTGAGGCCAACCCTCTATAGAACTTTATGATTTACAAAGACAAAAACAGGCTTCTGAACTCATGAGGTTTATAGTCTTGTATTACCTAACTTTTGAAAAATGGAGGTGATAATCCCTAAAGTGCCTTAGCTCTAATGATTTATATCTCTTATATTTATACTTACATGTCATAGTTTCCTTACTCCTCCCCAGGGACTTTACATTTTTAAGCTTGATCTCACACTGTTTCCTATTTAAAAATTTGAGGAGTCACACAGGAAGCAGTGGGAGGGGCATTTCAGGGGTAAAATTCTTCCAAGTATCCCCTACTTATGCCTTTGCAAGAAACCTGCCCCAAATGCTGGATTACCAAGTCAATGTATCAAGTCTGACAAAGAGGAGGCAAAGAAATCTGTCATTTACCCAAGTGGATCTCTCTCTGTCAGCTCCCATCAAAACCCTGCCTTCCATTAGAGCTGACATTAAGGAAAGGAGCGGAGACAGACATTTGGAGGCAGCCTGATATGGTAGACATAGCTGTGGTGCTAGTACCTGAGGACAGAGGTTCAAAACCTGCCTCAGATACTTAGAAACCAGGTGCACTTGGGCATGCCATTTGCTGGGTTTCGGTTTCCACAGTGGGAATGAAAGAAACATTGGACTAGATGGGACTTCAGGTCCTTTCTAGATCTATATATTCATAGCAAGATGGGAATGACAGTGTTCCCTCTAAGAGAGATTTTAATAGGAGACAATACCTTAACCAAAAGAAATAAAACTTTAATGGTGATTTTAAGCAGCAATTAAAAGCTTTGGGTGTGTGGTGTGTGTGTTTGCTTGGAAAATGGATAGAAAACTTGGAGCAAGATGACCTTCCCTTCCATCACTGGTGGTGGTCATATACCAAGCCATGCAACTGCTCAGAGTCCCCAGGCCAATAGAAACTTCAGTGCTATTGGGTTTTCTCATTTGCCTTCATGATTCTGGTTTAGAGAACTTTCTTAGGTGCTCCTGCTCTTCTGGTCATCATTTCAACCTTCCTTCCTTCCTTCCTTCCTTCCTTCCTTCCTTCCTTCCTTTCTTTCTTCAAAAAACTCCTTGCCTTCTTTTAGAATCAATACCAAGTATTAGTTCCAAGTCAGAAGACCAGTAACTGCAACTGGGATTAAGTTCTCCCTCTGAAGGACCACTTTTCTGATGTTTTTCTTGGCTTCTGTACCATCCTGTCCCATCAGGGCTTCCATGTGTCTTTTGTAAGCATTTCTATAAGTAGCTTGCAATTAATGATGGGAAAGAGGGCTTATACTTCTTGAGCAGAGATGGGAGCCCTGGCTGAAAAACTACAGAAAGGCAGATTTGGGCTACATAGGAGGGAAAAAAATCTTCCTAATGCTTAATTAACTGTGTGACTCTGGGCAAGTAACTTAACTGTTTTCAGCCTCAGCTTCCCCATCTGCAAATGGGGATAATAGTACCTGTTTGGCAAGGTCATTGTGAGGATCAAATGAGATAGCAAATATAAAACCCTATATAAATAAATGCCATTGTTATTACTATTATTATAATAGCTAACATTTATATAACACTGATTACATGCCAGACAATGTGTTAAGTACTTATGATCTCATTTGATCCCTCACCACAATCCTGGCAGGTAGGTGCTATTATTAGCCTTATTTTACAAACGAGGTTAAATAACTTGTCCAGTTCTGAATATATTAAATTATATAATTCTTATTATTTAATTTTCTAATTAAATTAATTATATAATAATTATTTATAAATAAATTAATTTTATGATAAATTAATTAGTGAATATAATTTTAAAATGCAAGCTGATGACCACTAGGCAGAGTTATGGTGGAGAGGATTCCTGCTCAGTTAAGGGTTGGCTTTGATGGTCTCTGGTCCATGCCAGTTCTGACGTTCTGTGATTCCAGGCATAGAAGATGGAAATATGGCAAGTAAGAGCATCTAAATATAATCTGTGGTCTAGCATCAATGAGGGTTAATTCAGCCCAAGCCTGCAAGCATTTATTAAAGGGTGATTATGAGCAAGACACCTTTTAGGAGTAATATAAAGAAGAAGGAAAAAAAAAGGCATTAGATTAGTCAATGGATTCAGAGTCAAAAGAGACAGAAGAGGTCTTGAGTTTGACCCCCTCTCCCTGTCCTTAAGGAATTTACATCCTATTTGGAGGAACAACATACTAAACAGATAACAAATATAGTAGGAAGACAGGTTTTTCCTCAGGCTGGACCTGGCAGATATGTATGATAAAGGCTGAAACGCAGACCAGATGGGCAGAAAACATTGACTTGACCTCCTTAGATGACCTTTTGTTCTTGCTCTAGTTCATTTGCAGCTAAGTCAGAGAGGCTCTTGGGAATCCCTAAGTGTATCTAACCCTGACTTACCTATTAAAAGAAGGTTTTGGTCTTTGCCCAGACAAAGGAAAGACTTAATCTTGGGCTGAGGCACTCTGCCTAGCTTTTCCTTAAGTGGCCTGGTGGCTATAACTAAGGAGGACTCAGCCTGCACTGACCAGGGAGAGGATTTGGCCATTATTAGAAATTGTTGTTCAGTAGTTTTCCAGGCACATTCATGACTCTTTGGGACCCCATTTGGGGTTTTCTTGGCAGAGATATTGGGGTGGTTTGCTATTTCCTTCTCCAGCTCATTTGGCATATGAGGAAACTGAGGCAAATAGAGTAAAATGACTTGCCCAGGGTCACCTGGCTAGTAAATGTCTGAGGCCAGATTTGAACTGAAGATGAAGCTTCCTGATTCCAAGTCTAAGAGATGAGCCTAGAGGATAAAAATAAGGAAAAATGTCTAGCAGAGACTATGGAACTATGGAATGACATAGCAATGCCAAGAGGAGCAGAGAGACATGCCAACAAGTAATTGATCAATTGACAAGCATTTATTATATGCTTGCTATGAGCCATGCACTTTGTTGGTCAAGCAAAACAGAGCCATTAATATGGAAATGTTTCGCATGACCTCCCATGTATAATGGATAGACTATTACTTACCTTTTCAAAGAAGGTGAGGCAGGGCATGGCATGGCAAGAAGGAGGGAGAGAATTTGGGACTCACAATTCTTAAAAATTAATGTTAAGGGCAGCTGGGTAGCTCAGTGGATTGAGAGCCAGGCCTAGAGACAGGAGGTCCTAGGTTCAAATCCGGCCTCAGACACTTCCCAGCTGTGTGACCCTGGGCAAGTCACTTGACCCCCATTGCCTACCCTTACCACTTCTTCCACCTATAAGTCAATACACAGAAGTTAGGGTTTTAAGGTAAAAAGAGAAAAAAAGATTAAAAAAAAATTAATGTTAAGGGGCAACTAGGTAGCTCGGTATATAAAGAGCCAGACTTGGACATGGGAGATCCTGGGTTCAAATTTGACCTCAGAAACTTTCTAGCTGTGTGACCCTGGGCAAGTCACAACCCCAATTGCTTAGTCCTTTCCTCTCTTCTGCCTTGGAACCCCTATTTAGTATTGATTCTAAGACAAAAGGTTAAGGGTTAAAAAAAAAGACTCAGCTCTTAAACATTTACTGGCATACTCACTGGCACTTACATGTATCATCGTAGGTTCTTGGGAGAAATGATTAATCATTGATTTGATCGAAGTCTTTCAAAGTTGTTTTTTCTTTACATGATTGTCATTATATCATATATATTTACATTATTATTATTGTTACTCAAGTCAAGGCAATGAGCATTTATTAAATGCCTACTATATTCCAGGCTCTGTACAATGTGCTAGAGATAAAAAGACAGGCAAATTGGCAGCCCCTGTCCTCAAGAAGCTCACAGTTCAATAGATGATCAACATGCACATAGCTATGTACAAACAAGTTATACACAGGATAATAAAATAATTAAAAGAAGAATTAAGAATGAAGGCGGTGGAGTTAGGCGAGTTGAGGAAGGCTTCCAGTAAAAGATGGAATTTTAGTTAAGATTCTTAAAAAACCAGAGTTCAGTAGTCTGGTCAGAGAAGGGAGAGTATTTCAGAATCACACATAGCCAGAGGAAATTCCCAGGACTGAGAAATGGAGTGTCTTCTTTGTGAAACAGTCAGGAAGTCAGTGTCATTGGATTAAAGAATATGTCAGAGATTAAGGCATAAGAAGACTAGAAAGGTAAAGAGCAAACTAGGTTATGAAGGGCTTCAAAAGAAATTGTATTTATTATTCTCCTGGTTCTGTTCATTTCATCCCGTATCTGTTCATATCACCCGGGATTCTCTGATCATCTCCTTTTTGATTTCTTATGGCACAGTTATAGCCATTACGACTATCTAGCCCAATTTGTTCAGCTATTTCTCAGTTATTGGACATCCTCGTAATTTCCAATTATTTGTTTTTCTTTTTCTTTTAGTCCCCTTATAAACATTTCCTCCCTGGAATTATCCTCCTTCTTAATCTACCCCTTACCCCGACCCCATCCCCACCTATTCCTGCATTGAGTTTGAAGTATTTCTATTCCAAACTCTGAGTGTTGGGGGAGAGGGGGTGTCAACCCACCTTTCAGATAAAAGGGAGGATTATCTGATGCCCACTCCTCCTACCTTTTTTCTCCCTTTCCTTCATTTTGGTATACTCTCCTGCATTTATCCGAATTATGAACAATGGTAAATTCCACCCCTTCTTCTTTTCTAAACTAATGTATGCCTTTTATCCTACATTTTCTTTACCAACTTAAAAATCTACATTTCCAAGATCTATTTTCCTTATTTGATTTCTTCAATGCCCTTTGGTGACTTTAAGTTCCAGTTGGGATATTTGTTCCCTCTTCCTTTATTAGAATGTTAGCCCTTCTGATGTGACAGAAAAGGAAAAATGACAAATGTTGGAGGGGATGTGGGAAAATTGGGACACTAATACATTGTTGGTAGAGTTGTGAACTGTTCCATCTATTGTGGAGAACAATTTGGAAATATACCAAAGGACTATAAAACTGTGCATACCCTTTGAACCAGCAATATCACTACTAGGTCTATATTACAAAGAGATAAAAAAAAAAAAGGAATAGGAAAAGAACCTCTTTGTACAAAAATATTTATAGTAGCTCTTTTTGTGGTAGCAAAAAATTGGACATTGAGGAGTTGCCTATCAATTGGGGAATAGCTAAACAAGTTATATGATTGTGATGGAATATTATTGTGCTGTAAGATATGATGAGCAGGATGGTTTCAGGAAAACCTGGGAATACTTGTATGAACTGATACAAAGAGAAGTGAGCAGAACCAGGAGAACATTGTACACAATGATAGCAATATTATACAATGATCAACTGTGAATGACTTAGCTATTCCCAGAAATACAAAGCTCTAAGATGGTTCTGAAGGATTTATGATGAAAAATGCTATCTACTTCAGAAGAAAGAACTGATAGCATCTGAATGCAGGTCAAAACATACTGGGTTTTTTTTAAACTTTATTTTTCTTGTGACTAATAAGGAAATATATTTTGCATGACTACACATGTATAACCTTTATCAAATTTCTGGTCTTTTCAATGACAAGGGAAGGGAGAGAGAGTGAGAGAATTTGGAACTCAAAATTATAAAAAAGCAAAGGTAAAAAATTGTTTTTACATGTAATTGAAAAAAAATCTTAATTTTTAAAAAAGATTAAACTAAATTTAAAGAAAAGAGTGGTAGAGCAGGGGGAAAAAAGAAAGTTAGCTCTTTATCATCATCATACAGCCTCTTATAAGGACTCAAATAAATTTTGAGTCCTTGGTTTGAAAAGGGACATGAATAAGCATTTATATTACACCTACTAAGTGTCAGGCACTGTACTAAATAAGCCCTTTTACAAATATCTCATTTGATCCTCATAATGACCCTGTGAGGTAGATGCTGTTATTATCCTCAATTTATAGATGAGGAAACTGAGACAAGTAGAAGTTCAGTGACTTGCACAACATCACAGAAATAGTAAGAGTTTGAGGTTTAATTTGAACTCAGGTCTTCCTGACTTCAGGCTCAGTTTTATCTATCCATTGTACCACTTTACATTTCAAAGATCCTACTCTGCTCTAGTTTTTTTTATCTGGAAAGTTGAACTTCCTCAACAGCTCCACCACCATCATCAGCCTTGTTCCCAATCCCCACTGGGATCATACTCAGCTTTTCAGGTTAAGTTATCCTTGGTTGTAAGCCCATATCTTTTACCTTTTGTAACATGGTTTTGCTGAAACTTCCCTCATTTATAGGAGAAGCTGTCAGATCTTGGATGATTCTAATCATTTTGTTCCTTGGTACTTGAATTCTTTCTTTCTGGCTATTTTTTGTATTTTTTTCTTTGATGTGAAAACTCTGGATTTTGGCTACAACATTCTTGGAATTTTGTTTATGGAGTTTCTTTTAGGATATGATTAATGTATTCATGCTATTTTTATTTTGTCCTCTGATTCTGAAAAAATTTGGGTACTTTTTATATAAGATTTATTAAAATAAAGAGTCCAGGTCTTTTAAAGTTGGGGGTTTAAGGTACTTTGAAGCTTATTAAATTATTTCTCCTTGAATTGTTTCCCAGGTCAATTGTTTACAGTCTGAAATACCTTACATTTGTCTCTCCTCTCACCATTTTTTTGGCCTTTTTTGTTCTGGTTTTTCTTCTTGTCTCATGGAGTTTTGGTTTGATTTATTCTAGATTTCAAGGAATTAACTTCTTAGGGTAAGATTTACCATGTTATGTTTTAAGCTACTTATTTTCTTTTTAATTCTTTCCATCAGAACTTTTGTTATTAATGTCTTGCTTCTTTTTATCTAGGTATTCATCTAATTCTTGTGGAAAACCCATTTTTTTCCTTTGAATCTCTGGTTATAATTGTCATGGAGCTACTCTCTCCTTTTGTAAGAAGTATTTTAAATATATCAATTATTATTTTTTTCCTAAAAATTTGAGTTCCAAATGCTTTCTCTCCCTCCAGCCCATTTTAATGATTGAAATTTCCAAGAGGCAGTATTCCTTCATTCTAAAATAATTTATTAATTAACCACCCAAGACATCCTAAACTATCAATTGACACCCTCCACAATCTGAATGGGGACAAAAAAAAATTTGGACACCTCTGGAGCAGCTCTTTATACATCTCTTATGAATACATCATTTAGTCACATCCCTGGAAATGCTGAGACTTCTCTGACTGGTAAAAAGCCACTGAGGAGTTGGAGTTGGGAGACCTCAACTCCTTCCTCATTACTTCTTCATAGGAAGCAGCTGGTCTTTGCCCATAGAAGGAGAACATCAACACATCCTTTCCTCTACCATGTGGCTTGGCTGGGTTGGTCTAACTTAGCTGCAGAGCTCACTGACTTCCCTTGATCTCTCCAGTGGGTCAGGGCTCACCTTGCCCTCAATCCTTTTGTTCTTTTAAGATCTAAACAAAAGAAGGGACAATCCAGTTTCATATCCATAAGAGAAACTGTTTCGTCCTGACCTTAGAATCAGAAGAAGGAAGAAGGAGTTAAATTTGTTCTTCTGGACCCCAGAGGGAAGAACCAAGAGCTATAGGTGAAAGTTACATGGGGCAGATGTAGACTTGATATAAGGATATATTTCCTAACAACTTGTTCAGTCATGTCTGACTCTGTGACCCCATTTGGGGTTTTCTTGGCAAAAACATTGAAGTAGTTTGCTATTTCCTTTTAAAGTTCATTTTACAGATGAGGAAACTGAGACAAACAGGGTTAAGTGACTTGCCCAGGGTCACACAGCTAGGAATTGTCTAAGGCCAGATTTGATCTCAGGAAAGGAATCTTCCTGACTCCAGGCCCAGCATTATTGCACCACCTAAGCTGCTAGAGTTGTCCAAAAGTAGAATGAGCTGCCTCAGGAAGTAGGGGGAATCTCCCTTCATGGAGGTGGGTTCTTTTTATGTTTGTCCATAATTGATTTCATGTTGTAACATAAATTTGTGATGAGCTTGTTTGTACTGTAAGTAAACATGCCCAGGAATGGAAGTCCTATGGGAGGGCACCAGACTCTTCTCTTCACTCACAGTGTAAATCAAATCTGTGGGTAACTAACTCTGTCTGCCCAGCTGGGAACAATCCCTTAACTTGAATATGATTCAGGGCTTCCTTTTGCAGGGTAAAATAAGTGTGAACTGAGAGTACCAAGAGGTGTTCCTACCCATCCCCACCCAGAAGCCACAGTGCCTGAGATTCCGCTGTTAAATACATTCCGTCGTGATTGATGGTCCCTTTCTGAGTGCCCTTCTTTAATCCCACACTGTATCATTAAAAGACTCTCAGGGGAATGAGATTAGGGCTGAAGGACAGTGGACCCAGTATAAATGGAGAGAGAAGTCCTTATTTGCTCAGGCAGAATGAGGGTTAACAAGGACTCGAGAGATATACTGAAAGTAATAAAAGAAATGTAAAGTATTCCTGTATTGCTCTGACACGCTAATTTATCTTTAGGGAGATTTAAATAAAAGTTAAAGCTGAGAGTTGGAGAAACTGATTTGTCTGCATGAATTCATCAGTCAAAAATTGTTGTCTCCAACAGCTGGTTGAAGGCCAAAATTCAAGTCTACTTCTGTGCCTTGTTGTGGCCCCGTAGAAAGTGAAGGTCTAGAGTCAGGGAGACTTGAGTTCAAATCCAGACTCAGATAATTATTAATTGTATGACCCTGGCCAGCCATTGAATCCTGTTGGCCTTAGTTTCTCATCTGTAAAAATGAGCTGGAGAAGGAAAGGGCAAACCACTCCAGTATCTTTGCCAAGAAAACCCCAAATGGGGTCATGAAGAGTCAGACATGACAAATGCTAAGGCTGCTGATTTGGGTAGTGGCTGACAATAAAACAGAGATTAATCAACAAATCAAGGCTTAATTTTTCTGCTAATTAGCTCCATTCCTTTAAGTTAGCATCATTGTAAGCTAATATTTTCAAATCATTCTCATTTATATTTAAACGCACATACACACCAACCAATTTCAAAACATCTTATAAAGCATCGGTCACTTTGTAATGTCTCCTTGGGGCTCAATTGTCCAATAATCCCCCCTTGGGGCTTACTTGTCCAATTTATAGCACCATCGACAGGTTGGATCTCTAGAGAAGCAATTGCTATCACTCCCAGGATCCTAGGAGATCAGCCACTGGGCTCTTTTCAGGACGCTGGGATGATCCACCAGTTTCCTAGGCTTGTTCTCTGACGGACAGCTAGTCTTTTCCACTTTCAACCAATGACGTGGCTGGGTGGCATTGTGCTCTTTTCAGCTCTAGCATAGTGTTTTGTTTTGTTTTGTTTTGTTTTGTTTTTTAACCCTTACCTTCTGTCTTAGAATCAATACTGTGTATTGCTTCCAAGGCAGAAGAGTGGTAAAGCTAGGAAATGGGGGTTAAGTGACTTGCCCAGGGTCACATTTGAACCCAGGACCTGCTGCCTCCAGGCTTGGCTCGCTATCTGAACCACCTAGCTGCCCCATTGGGTCTTTTTAACTTCTCGGAAGTCTTTATTAAGTTGGGCAGCTAGATGGGTTAAAGGTTAGAGCATTGGATATAGAGTCAGCAAAACCTTAGTTCAAATCTAACCTCAGCTATTTACTGGCTCTAGGACCCTGGGCAACCCACTTGACTTCTTTTTGCCTAGTTTCCTCATCTGTAAAGTGGGAATAATAATGGTAGCCCTCTCCCAAGATTGTTGTGAGGGTCAAATGAAATAATGACTGTAAAGCACTTAGCACTATGCCTGACACATAGTAAACACTGTATAAATGTGAGGTATTATTATTATTAAGCAGAGGCTGAATGATCATTTGTTGATTATATTATGGTGGGGATTCCTCTCATGTATAGGGGAGACTAGATGGTTCTAAGGTCCCTTCCAAATCTCAGAATCTGTGACACTAATAGCTAGCATTTATAGAGCACAAAGCATTTTACAAACATGAACTCATTTTTATCTTCGCAGCAGCCTAGCAAGGTAGGTGTCATTATTATCCCCATTTTACAGTTGAAGAAACAGAGGCAAATAGAGATGAAGTGTCTTGACCAGCATCATCCAGCCAATAAATATCTGAGGTTAGCTTTGATCACATCTTCCTGATTCCAAGCCCAATTCCCTATCTACCTAGCTGCTGGTTATAATAAGTAGGGAACTTGTGAGAGAGTAAAACCTCACTGCTTTTGTTGAGTTCAAGTCATTATGCCTGGATAAACTATATCACAGAGGATTGAAAGAACTGACATTTAGGACTACTATTTGGCAGTCAGCAATCTTTATGACTGAATCATGGTACATGGAAGAGATACTTCAGGAACCAAGAAGAGAAACGTCCCAATTTAAAAAAAAAAAAAAAGATAATAAAGGAGATCCTGAAGACAACAAGCCAGTAAGCTTTCCTCTAATTCCTGGCAAAATTATAGCATTTACTATGAAAGTAATGGCTGGTGAACATCCATCCAAGAAAAGTCACTATCAAGTCACTATCAAGATAACAAAGGTCACCATCAAGAAAGATCATGGCCAACTAACCTAATTTCCATTTTTGTTGGGTTTACCAGATTGCCCCTCTGTAATGTGTCATACAGATAGTTTGCCTGCATGTTGATGAAGCATTCCTCAGAGTTTTTTGTGTTCTTCTTGTGGACAAGGAGAAATATACCTAGATAATAGATGGGGGCAGTTAAGTGGATTTGGAAGGGGTCAAATGACTGGACCTAAAGAACAATTATTGATGGTTCCGTGTCATTTTGTGAAGAGGTCAGTACTGGAGTGCTACTGGGAGGGATTCTTGCACCAGTGCTATTTTATGTTCTTTACCAATGGCTTGGATAAAGCTATCCTGATACTCATATCTGCCGATGTCACAAATTAGAAACAGAGAGCTAATAATACACTAGATGACAGAATCAGGATCCAAAAAACTCTTGACAAACTAGAATATTAAACTTGTGGAAAATTAATATTGAATTGAGAACTAATTTTCCCTTTTGCCTCCCCTCCCTAAAAAATAGTCTGATTTTAAGGCTGATGCAATTGCTCCTCCACTAGGCAATGAAACTGGGCTGGATCTCCCTCTTTTTAAGATTTTTGCAAAGAATAACTGGATTTAGGACAGGGTCTGAGATGCCACTTGACCCACTTGAAAGATTAAGTAATGAAATCAGCAAGGTCTAGGCAGCCATTTTGGACGGCTGTCACCTAGCCACTGGTCCTTAAGACCCTCCTCTTCCTGTGATGAAGCAATGAGGGAGCAGTTAGAGTCTCTGAGTCGACCCTCTCAGTGGCTATTGATGTCCAGGGGCAGGACTGAGTGATGACATCACAAGGATGCCTTGGAACCAACACTTAATATTGATTCTAAGACAGAAGAGAAGAGTTTATAAAAAAAAGAATAAATGTACAAATATTTCCCCCACATCTTTGGGATATACTATACTAGTCTCTAGGGGAGTAGGCTCAAAATTTAGCTCAATTTTAGAATTTAGCTCATAGTCTTGGCCCCACCAGTTGGTGCTCAAAGGTAATATAATTGCCAGATGAATCCTTCAATTGAGTAGGGAACTCGGAGGCTACTCCCAAACGTGGCTCCCTGGTGATTGGGGCATGGATGCTGAGGTGGTAGTAACCCCTGACCCTGGATTCTGACTCATGGATTTCTTGGGACTTTCTCTCCCATAGTTGGAGGCTCCACACCCCGTAGTTAAAATGGAAAAGGCCAAATAAAGAAGCCAAGGATCCGGGCTGGTTTCTCCAGGGCCATATGGTTTGAGAGGGGATGGAGACATAAGGCTTTCCTCTTTACAATCACCAAATGTCATCACACCACCATGATCCAGCTGGAGAAAATGAAGCAAAGAGAAGAAGCTGACTCAGTCCTTATTGATGTCACTGGCAGTTCTGGCTACGAAGACAATGGTGGTTAGCTTACTGGAATCAGTTACAGCATGTCTACACATGCTCCACAGTCTCTCCAAAGCATTTCCCTAACACATCATCATGATTCCCTCAGAAGCAATCTCCTTAGCATCCTCCATGTGGAGATGCCATTTGAGGTGCTCCATGTACCTGCCAAGCATAAAATATAAAGTCTTACACTTCAGTTCACAGAAATGACTTACAAGGTCAAGAAGGAGGAGGAGGAGGAGGAATAACTAGACAGCATTTGGTATTAAAAAAACAAACAAATCTGGGGAAAAGACACACCCTGTGGGAAAAATATTTGTAATAAATATATCAAATAAAGGACTGACATCTAGAATCTGTAAAGAACAAATATCTGTCTCTAAAACTATTAGTATATATTTCCAGAAGAGAAATGGTTAAAGGATATGAATAGCCAATTTTCTAGGAAGGAAATACAAACTTCTGTGACCCATATAAAAAAATGTACACGCTCCTCAATGATCAGAGAATTACAAATCAAGACAAGTTGTAGGTTACAACTTGACCCTCAATAGAATGGGACAAAATAATGAAAGATGATAAAATCCTATTTTGGCAGGGCTGCGTGTTGGGAAACAGGCTTTGAGACAACTCTGATTTGTGAGCTTCTTATTATATTGGGACAAAATCTGCCTCCCCCACAGCAACTAGTTCTGCCCTCAGGGGCTGAGTACAAGCAGCCCTTCTGACATTTGAAGACAGCAATTATTTCTCCTCCCCCACCTCCATACTCTCCCTCTCCTAAATCCCCCACCCCAGGCTAAATAAACTAGTTCCTTCAATGGATTCTCCTGACACTGCTTGGACGTGTATCCCTTCACTAGCCTAGTTGCCTTATTCTAAACACTTCAGTTTATCAATGTCTTTTCTAAAAGGTAGTGTCCCATTCTGTACTAGCAGCAATGCATTGACCCAGGACAATTCTGAGGGACTTATGGTAAAGAACACTACCCACATTCAGAGGAAGAACTACAGGAGTGGAAACACAGAAGAAAAACAACTGCTTGAACACATGGGTTGAGGCGGACATGATTGGGGATGTAGACCCGAAACTACCACACCAATGCAACTATCAATAATATGGAAATAGGTCTTGATCATTGACACATGTTAAAACCAGTAGAAATGTGTGTTGGCTATGGGGGGGGGGGGTGAAGGGAGTGGTGAAGGGGAAAGTAAAAACATGAATCATGTAACCATGGAAAATTTTTCTAAAAAATAAAATATTAAAAAAAAAAAGATAGTGTCCAGAACTGAAGACAATACTCTAGATGGAACCTGACTAGGACAGAGGGCAGCAGGACCATCTTCCTTTACTCTTTTTTTTTTTAAACCCTTACCCTCTGTCTTGGAGTCAATACTGTGTATTGGCTCCAAAGCAGAAGAGTGGTAAGGGCTAGGCAATGGGGGTCAAGTGACTTGCCCAGGGTCACACAGCTGGGAAGTATCTGAGGCCAGATTTTAACCTAGGACCTCCCATCTCTAGGCCTGGTGTTCTCAATCCACTGAGCTACCCAGCTGCCCCCATCTTCCTTTACTCTTTGTTAAATATAGAGGTATGAATTGTGGATGGCATTGATGGATATCTCTATAATCTGGAGTATTTATTTCTAATTGCTGTGGGTCAGTCATTTTCAATCATGACCAACTCTTCGTGACTCCTTTTGGGATTTTATTGGCCAAGATACTAGAATGGGTTGACATTTACTTTTCTAGCTCATTTGACAGATGAGAAAATTTAGGCAGAGTTGTCCCAGTATCACACAATTAGTAAGCATCTGTGACTAGATTTGAACTCAGATAGATGAGTCTTCCTGACTCCAGGTCCTGTATTCTATCCTTTCCTTCCTTCCTTCCTTCCTTCCTTCCTTCCTTCCTTCCTTCCTTCCTTCTTTCCTTCCTCCCTCCCTCTCTCCATTTCTCCCTTCCCTCCTATTGATACAAATAACCATTTCAAGGCCTCAGGTTTTTGTTTTTTTTTTTATCTTTGCCTTCCATTTTAGAATCGATACTGTGTATTGCAAGGTAGAAGAGCAGTAAGGACTAGGCAATGAGGTTTAAATGACTTGCTCAGTGTCATGAACCTAGGAAGTATCTGGGGTCAAATTTGAACCCAGGATCTCTTGTCTCCAGGTCTGTCTCACTATACACCGAGTTGTCCCCCACGTAGTCTTTTTTTACATGAACTATTATCTAGCTGTACTTACCTTGACCTGTTCATGGCCTGCTGGTTGTTTTGGGGTTGGCTTTTTTTTTTTTAAGCCAAGAGCAAGACAATATTTGTTCTTATTAAATTTCATCTTATGAACTTTATCTATTATTCTAACTCTTCAAGATGTTTTTTTAATTTATTTCTGTGCCATAATAACAATGTACATTTCTATAATGTTTTAGCATTTATAAAAAACTTTTATATCCATAATTTCATTTAGTCATCACAATAATACTGAGATCATAAAAACACTGGCTTAGAGACCATCTATCTGACCCTGTCATAAAATGAGGAAAACCAAGGTAAGAAAAATGAGCCACAGAGAGGCTTGCCCAGACATAGAACTAGCAAGTGGAAGATCTGGAGCAATCTGGTACTGGCTAAGGAATAGAATGGTAGATCAATGGAGTAGATTAAATACACAATATACAGGGGTAAATGACCTTAACAACCTGGTGTTTGATAAGCCCAAAGAATCCAGCTTTTGCAATAAGCATTCATTCTAACAAAAATTGCTGAGAAAGCAGTATGGCAGAAGTTAGGTATGGACCAATATCTCACACACAACCAAGATAAGGTTAAAAAGGATATATCATTTAGATGTAAACCGTAATACCATAACTAAATTAGAGGAACATAAAATAGTTTGCCTGGCAGATCTTTGGAGAAGGGAAGAATTTTTTACCAAACAAGAGATAAATGATATAAAATGAATAATTTTGATTATATTAAATTTAAAAGCTTTTGTACAATAAAACAAATGTAACCAAGACTAGAAAGGAAATAACAAACTGGGGAAAATTTTTTATAACAAATTTCTCTGATAAAGTCTGATTTCTCAAATGTATAGAGAACTAAGTCAATTTTACAAAGATACAAGCCATTCACCACTTGACAAATGGTCAAAGGATATGAATAAAGCAATTTTCAGATGAAGAAATGAAAGCCATCAATAATCATATAAATATGTCCTAAATCACTCTTTATTAGAGAAATGTAAGTTAAAACAATGCTGAGGTTCTACCTCATACCTATCAGATTGGCCAATATGGCAGTAAAGGAAAGTGGTAAATGTTGTAGGGAATGTGGAAAAATTGGGACATTAATACATTGTTGGTGGAGTTGTGAACTGATCCAACCATTTTGGAGGGCAAACTGAAGCCATGCTCATAGGGCTATAAAGATGTGCATACCCTTTGGTCTGGTAATACCACTACTGGGTCTGTATCTCAAAGAGATAATAAGAAAGGAGAAAGGATCTACTTGTACAAAAATATAGCAATTCTTTTTCTAGTGACAACAAACTGGAAATTGAGGGGATATCCATCCATTGGGGAATGGCTGAACAAATTGTGACACATGTTAGTGATAGATTACTTTTGTGCTATAAGAAATTATGAGCAAGATAATTTCAGAAAAATCTGGAAATGTCTGCAGGAAATAATGCAGAGCAAAATAAGCAGAACTGGGAGAACATTGTACACAATAACAGCAATATTGTAAGATGATTATTATTAAAAACTTGGCTACTCTCAGAAATGCAATGATGTGGGAAACTTCTGAAAGACATTTGACAAGGAATGCTATCCATCTCCAGAGAATGAACTGTTGGAGTTGTGTTTCACATCAGTGTATTTATGATTTTATTTTGGGATTTTGGTAGGTATGAGTTTGCTCTTATAATAATGACCAATATGGAAGTATGTTTCACATGATAATTAAAAATAGAAGTGAAAAAAAAAGAACTGAGATTTTTACTCAGTTGTTCTGGGCTGGATCTGATTCAGGCCAGTCTCCTGGTAGATTAGGTTTGATATTGGCCAAGATATTGGAGTCATTTACCATTTCCTTCCACAGCTCATTTTATAGATGAGAAAAAGGAGTGAAGTGACTTGCCCAGGGTCATACAGCTAAGAAGTATCTGAGGCCAGATTTGATCTCAGGTCTTCCTGATTCCAGACCCAGTATTCTATCCACAACACTGCCTAACTGTCTGGCATGGGAACCATAGAAGGATAAGGATATTCAACAAGAATAGGCATTGTAAACTCTTGAGTTTGACTGAGTGAAGGTCACATTACAATCTACCAGCCAAGCACCTGCTAAAGGCTCAGGTAATGCTGCTTTGTATCAAGTAATGAGGAACTGATAATCCTCTGAGTCAACCAAGTCTAAAGGAACGTCTCAATACCCTTAAAGGAAAAGCAAGCCTAACTTGCAAGAAGGTAGGGGTTAGGATAAATCTCTAAAAATACCAGGTCTTCTGAGTTCCAGGCCAAGCTTCTTTTCATCATAGTGCTTCTGTCATATGTTCAATTTCTTTCTCTGAGATGGGGTTGTTTAAGCATTCTATTTCCTCTTCTGTTAATCTGGGAGACATATTTTTAAAAATATTCTTCCATTTAATTAGATTGTCATAAAAGTGGGCAAAATAACTCCTAATCATTGCTTTAATTTCCCCTTCATTGGTTGAGAATTCACCCTTTTCATTTTTGATACTGATAATTTTGTTTTCTTTTTTTTTATCAAATTAGCCAATGGTTTATCTATTTTTTTCATAAAACCAATTCCTTGTGTTTTTAATTAGTTCAATGGTTTTATTACTTTCAGTTTTATTAATCTCTCCTTTGACTCTTAGGCTTTCCAATTTGATATTTAATTGAAGATTTTTAATTTGTTCTTCTAGATTTTTTAGTTGCATGTCCTATTCAATGATCTGCTCTTTCTCTATTTTATTAACATAAGCATTTAGAGATATAAATTTTCCCCTAAGTACTGTTTTGGCTGCATCTCAAAATTTTTGGTATATTCTCTCCATGTTGTTATTCTCTTTAATGAAATTGCTAATTGTTTCCATGATTTGTTCTTGGACCCACTCATTCTTTAGGATAAGGTTATTTAGTTTCTAATTAATTAGTCTTTTTTCTGTAGTCCTTTGCCAAGTATAATTTTTATAGCATTATGTTCTGAAAAAGTTGCATTTTATATTTCTGATTTTCTACATTTGGTTGTGAGGCTTTTATATACTAGTATATGGTAAATTTTTGTGACGATGCCATGTACTGTGAGAAAAAAATTATCCCTTTATTTTCCCATTCAATTTTCTCCAGCAATCTATCAAATCTAACTTTTCTAAAATTCTATATACCTCCTTCATTTCTTTCTTGTTTAATTTTTGGTTTGATTTATCTAGTTATGAGAGGGGAAGGTTGAACTCCACTACTAATATAGTTTTATTATCTATTTCCTCTTTTAACTCATGTAACTTCTCCTATAGAAATTTAGATGGTATGCAATTTGATGCATATATGTTTAGTATTGATATTTCTTTGTCTATGGTACCTTTTATCAAGATGTAATTTCTTTCCTTATCTCTTTTAAATAGATCAATTTTCACTTTTGCTTTGTCTGAGATAGTAATTGCTACCCTTGATTTTTTCACTTTAGCTAAAGCATAATAGATTCTTCTTGGGCCCTTTACCTTTGCTCTGTGTGTGTCTATATGATTTAAATGTGTTTCTTATAGACAGCATCTTGTGGGATTCTGGCTTTTAATCCACTCTGCTATTCTCTTCCATTTTATGAGTGAGTTCATCCCATTCACATTTACAGTTATGATTACTGCATGTTTCTCTCCATCTTCTTTTCCCTCTGTTTATCTTTCTTTTTCTCTCCTTTCACCCTTTCCCCACTCACAAATGCTTTGCTTGAAGCTTTGTCCATCTTCTTCTCTTATTTCCACTCACCTTCTTACTTTTTCCCTACAAGGTAAAATAGGTTTCTATAGACATTTGAGTGCGGATGTTATTCCTCCTTTGTAATAATTCCCCAAAGAGTAGGATTTAAGCATTACTCACCACTTCCCCATCTTCCACTCCATTGTATTGACTCTTATGCACCTCCTTATATGAGATAATTTACCTTTATCTTTCTCTCCTCTCTTTTCCCAATATGTTCTTCTTTCTTAACCATTAATTTTGTTTTTTTGGATATCATCCCATCATATTCATCTTACTACTTGTACCTTGTCTATGTATGCTACTATTCACTGCCCTAATAAAATGATAAAAATTTTAAATATCTCCAATAATTTAAATACCCTAAGTATTTTAGGTGCCTTAAATATTTCAAGTATCAAAAATATCTTAAGTATTTTATTTATTACCTTCTCTTGTAGTAATGTAATCAGTTTGGTTCCATTGATTCCCTTAAGTACCTGAAATATTCTTATAATATAGATATCCTAAATATCCTAGTTATCACTTTCCTTTGATTTTTCTCTTTTTTGTTTATCTTTTTATGTTTCTCTTGAGTGTCAAATTTCATCCAATTTTCTTTTCAGCTTTGGTCTTGTCATCAGGAATGCCTGGAAGTCCCCTATTTCATTAAGTGTAAATTTTTTCCCCTGTAGTATTATTCTCAGTTTGGCTAGGTAGGTGATTCTTGGTTGTGGTACTAGATTCTTTGCCTTGTGGAATATCATATTTCATAACTTCTGGTCCTTTAACATAGAAATTGCTACATCTTGTATAATCCTGACTATGACCTCGCAATATTTGAATTGGTTTTATTTTTTTCCTGACTGTTTGAAGTATTTTCTCCTTGTCCTGGGAATTAAGGAATTTAGCTATAATAGGAGGTCTATGAGTTTTTAATTTGGGATCTCTTTTAGGGGGTGATCAGTGGATCCTTTCAGTTTCTATTTCCCCACTTGTTCAAAGACATCAGGGCAGAATTCTCTGATAATTGTTTTGCAATATGGTGTCCAGATTTGTTTTTCCATCATGGCTCTCAGGCAGTCCAATGATTCTTAGGTAACCTCTCCTGGATCTGTTTTCCAGATTAATTGTTTTTCCAGAGATATATTTCAGATTTTCTTCATTTCTTTCATTCTTTTAAATTTATTTTATTATTTTCTAATGTCTTACGGAAGCATTAGTTTCTTTTTGTCTAATTCTAATTTTTAGGGAGCCATTTTCTTGTTTAAGGTTTCGTACTTTTTTTTAGGGAGCTGTTTTCTTTTGTTTTTTAATTAATTAAATTAATTAATTTAGAGTATTTTTCCATGGTTACATGATTCATGTTCTTACCCTCCTCTCCTCCCTCTCCCTCCCATAGGGAGCTGTTTTCTTTAATGAACTTTTGTTCTGTGTTGACTTATTCTATCATCTTCTTTTCTAATTATTCTTCTAATTCGCTTGTAATTTTTTTTATCCTCTTTTGGAATTCTTCCAGGAGTCCATTTTGGACCTGACATCCTTTCACATTTTTTTTTTTTGAGGCCTCACACCTTTTCATTTTTGTGTTGCTGTCCTCTTCTCATTTTGGTCATCTCTGTTGCTGAAATAGTTTTCCAATATCACCTTCTTCTTTGTCTTTTGCTCATTTGGGGAGTGGTGCAGGGAGCTTTTAACTTTTCCTATACGCTGAAGTTCAGTTCCATTCCTGGGTTGGAGGGAGTACTGTCCTGATTTTTGTATTGTGGTCTATTTTGATGCCTGGGGTCAACTCAGTTGCCTCTTGGGCCCCAAATGGAGCACTTTGCAGAGAGGGTCTAGCTAGCCTGCTATAGGAAGGCTTGTAGCTATTCAGTCTTGATGCACTGGATCATACTGGGTCCCTCCTCTCCCACCTCAGCTGGACCTTGTTGGACTGAGTTCCTCCCACTGATGCCCATGCTAGGTCATATTGGACTCTGCAATACCTGGACTATGCTGAACCACACTCCTCCCACTGTTGCCTATAGCATATTGCATTGGTTTCTGCTCTCTCCCTGCTGAGACTAGAATGAACCCAGATGTGCTCCTTCCCCTGTAGCTTGCCTGGGTTCTGCCTGGCTTACAGGGCCAGATTGCATTCTCTCCTTCTACTTCAGTGAGATGCTATCCCTGCACATTTTTCTGGGCCAGAGCATTGCTTCACCCTATCTTCTATTAGTTCCACAGCTCCAGGATTCATTTGTTTGTTCATTTGTTTGTTTCATTCTGTATTTTTAAAAAAACCTTTACTGTCCCTTTTAAAATCAATACTAAGTATTGGTTCCAAGACAGAAGAGAGGTAAGGGTTAGGCAATGGGGGTTAAGGAATTTGCCCAGGGTCACACAGCTAAGACGTATCTGAGGTTAGATTTGAACTCAGGACCCTTCATCTCTAGGCCTGGCTTTCAATCCACTGAGCTAGCTACCTGCCCCCTCCAGGATTCTTTTTGAGGCATTTGGGTGTGGTTGGATGTGTGTGGTCATCTGGGAGTGCATTTGGTGAACTCTGAGCATTCCTTACTCCACCATATTTTAGCTCAAATGCTTTGGTCATCTGACACAGATCTCATTCCTGATCTGTTACACTTAGGATGCATTGACAACAAGGATTATCATCCCCATTCTACAGAGGAGGAAACTGAGACCAGGAGGAGGAACAGGACTTAGCTAAGGTTACACAGCTAGTAAGGCGTTAGGAAGCAACATCACTGAATTTTGCAGGTAATGTTCCCTAGTTCATGCCTGAATAAAGATCCCACTAGTAACCTACCTTCCCAGCAGTCTTTGAGGTTTTGTTTGAAGACCTCTAGAGAGGGGCATTACATTCCATTTTTAGATAGTTCTGGTTGGGAGGAAGCATGGCATTAGCTTAAATCTGTTTCTCTGCCACTTACCTTCATCACTCTTAGGTGGTGCCATATTGCACAGAGTACTGGGCCCTGGTGTCGGGAAGACATGAGTTCAAATCCAGCCTCAGACACTTACTCGCTATGTAATCTTGGTCAAGTCACTGAACTGCTGTCTGACTTGGTTTCCTCAACTGTAAAACGGGGATAGTAACATCCCCTATCTTAATAGGGTTGTTGTGAAGATCAAATGAGGTAATGTTGTAAAAGGGCTTAGCACAGTGCTTGGCACCTAGTAGGGACTCTAGAAATGCGTATTCCCCTCCTTCCTGCCTTCCTCTTGCTCTCTGGAACCAATTCAAACAAGTATAATCCCTCTCCCACAGGAAAACCCTTCAAATTTTTGAAGATGGCTACCACACTGACCCTTCCCCCCTTTGTCTTCCACCCAAGTCTTCTCCTCTTCTCCAGGAGAAACATCCCTCATTCCTTTAGCCAGTCCTCATCTGGCATGATCTTGAGGACTCTCCTGTTTGTCCTCCCTTGGCTGCTCTCCAGCTGGTCCTTTTCCTTATCCTTGTCCTTGTCAATGTCCCTCTGAAAAAATGGTTTCCCAGAACCTTTCAGCAGGCTCAGATGGGGTCTGACCAGGACAGAGGCGAGAGGGAGCATCAAAGCCCTGGGCTCAGACTCCTCTGGCTCCCTCAATATAGCCCAAGATCTCATTAGCTTTCTCGCCTGCCATATCATACTGTTGACTCATATGGAGGGTTTTTTTTTTTTAGACAATTACTATAAACTTAATAACTGCCAACAAAAACAATCAGAGAAACACACACACACACACAGCATAGAGCAAACTCTTACCCAACACTCTCAGACTTGAACAAGGCAGAACCAAAGAACTGGCAAACAACAAAGCAAAGAAAACGCTTTTGTTCTGGGTCCCCACCTGGCTTCCCCACTTGTGGCTCTGTTTTCCTTCCCTCTCTTTTCTTTCTTATATGGTTTGCTGTCAGGGCGTAGACAGTCCTGGTTCTGCTGATTTCACGGTACATCATAACATCATAGAATCATAGGTTTTATGCTGAAAGGGGTCATCTCGGAGGCTAACAAGGCCAACCCACTCATTTCACAGATGAGAAAGCGGAGGCCTAGAGAGACTAAATGGAGAGTCTAGGATATCATAGTTAATAAGGGTCTGAGGTAGTATTTGAACTCAGGTCTTCTTGACTCTCAACCCAGAGCTCTATCTATTGCACCACCTCACTGCATTATTCTGGGTGGGTATTTCCATATTTCCTTGTAAGCTTCAAACTGGTAGTTTTTTTATATTTCATTATATCAACATGCCATCATTTGTTCAACTGTCCTCCAATTGTTGGGCATATGGGTTATTTCTAATTTTTTGCTATTACAAATAGAACATCAATGAATATTTTTATGCAGATAGATCTTTTTCCCATGCTATGATGTTTAGAGGAAAATATTCTAGCAATAGAACCATTTCTGGGTCAAAAGATAGACTTTAGGGGCATCTAGATAGCTCAGTGGATAAAGAACCTCAAGACAGGAGGTCCTGGGTTCAAATTTGGTCTCAGATACTTCCTTGCTGGGTGACCCTGGGCAAGTCACTTGACCCCCATTGCCTAGCCCTTACCGCTCTTCTGCCTTGGAACCAATATACAGTATTGATTCTAAGATAGAAGGTAAGAGTTTAAAAAACAAAAAAAAAGATAAATTCTATTTAGTGATTTTTATTACCAAGTGCCGTATTGTCCTTTGAGACAATTTCACTCATCTTCAGTTCTACCAATAATGTAGGAAGGACAATGATAAGCTGGAGAGTATCCAAAAGACTGTGAACAGGACAGTAAAGAACTTTGAGATCATTCCATCTGAGGAACAATAAAAAAAAATGGGGCTGTTTAGCTTGGAGAAGAGAGTTGGAGGCAGAAAAGACATGATTGGGGGCAGCTCAGTAGCTCACTGAATTGAGAGTCAGGCCTAGAGATGGGAAGTCCTAGGTTCAAATCTGACCTCAGACACTTCCCAGCTGTGTGACCCTGAGCAAGTCACTTGACCCCCATTGCCTCGCCCTTACCACTCTTCTGCCTTGGAGTCAATATGGAAGGTAAAGGTTTAAAAAAAAAAAAAAAAAAAAGGAAAAGACATTATTGCTATTTTCAAGCATCCCAAAAGGCTGGTCATGTGGAGGACGGATTAGTTTTGTTCAGCTCAGCCCCAGAAGGCAGTGAGAGACAGGAGTGATAGATAGACATGGCTGAGAAGGTGCTGTAGGCTGGATGTAATGAGATACTTTCTCATAATTAGAGCTATTAAAAATTGGAATGTGATGCCTCAGGAGGTAGTGGCTCCTCCTCATTAGAGAATTTCAAACAATAATAATAACAATGTGCCACATTTACATAGTGCTTTAAAGTCTACAAAGAGCTTTCTTCACATACATAATTCCATTTGAGTTTCATAGGAACCTTTGAGATTGGGACTATTGTTCTTTTTTTTAAAACCCTTACCTTCTGCCTTAGAATCAGTATTGATGCCAAAGCAGAAGAGCAGTAAGGGCTAGGAATGGGAGTTAAGTGACTTGCCCAGGGTCACACAACTAGGAAATATCTGATGATAGATTTGAACTCAGATCCTCTCATCTCCTGGTCTGGTTCTTATCCACTAAGTCACTTAGCTGCCCCCATGGGACTACAGTTTTTATAATCCTCGTTTTATTGGTAAGAAAACAGTTCCAGAGAGGTTAAATAATTTGCCCATGGGTACACAGATAATATGGATCCAAAAAAAAAAATTTGAACCCAACTCCTCCCAATTTGAAGTGAAGCTGGGGAATGACAGCTTCTACTATTTTGAGGAAGGGCAAGTTGGACTAAATGGCTTCTGATGTCCTTTCCAACTCTGAGACTCTGGTTCCATGATACAGAGGACCAGAAAGGAATAGCGTGTTGACCAAAGTCAAACAGGTAGTAGCAAAGTCAAAATTTGAGCCCAGGTCGGCTGATGCAGAGGCCATGTGATACGTGGATAAAGAACTGGCTTTGAAGTCAGAATGTTTAAGTTCAGGTCCTGCCTCTGACATATCCTGGCTGTGTGCCCATGAGCAAGTTTCTAAACTCCCTAAGTTGCAGGAAAGGAGACAACTAGGACTGGCAGAGGGAATTTCCCCATCTAGGAGTTTAATGAAATCATAAGTCTGGTCCAGATCCCTTCCACCAAATCTATTTGTTCTTTTAAAAACCCTTACTTTCTGCCCTAGTATCAACCCTAAGACAGAAGGGCAAGATCTAGGCAAATGGGGTTAAGTGACTTGCCCAGGGTCACACACAACTAGGTGTCTGAGGCCAGATTTGAACCCACATTCCTCCCAATTCCAGGCTTGGTACCCTATTCACTGCACTACCTAACTGCCCCCCCCTTTCCACTGACTCCAAATCTTATGCTTTGTCTGAAATTTAGAGTTGCTGAGATGTCACCTTATACTCAGAAAATTACCAAAGACCCGATGGTCAAACCATGACTACCCATAGACTCTAATGGAGATGATCTAATGGAGATCCTGGGGGTCCTCCTCAGACCAACAGTCCTGCTTCTGTCTGGTCCATACAAGAGGAAGAGAAGGAGAATCCACACTTATTAAGTATCTACCATGTGCCAGGCACTGTGCCAAGCACTTCACAAATATCTCATTGGAGCTTCACAGCTCCTGTGAGATTGGTGCCTTTTTTATCCTCATTTTACAGTTAGGGAAACTGAGGCAAGCAGAGGTTAGTTGACTTGCCAGGGAGTGTCTGGTCCGAGCTGAATCGGGTCTTCCTGATTCCAGGCCCAGTGCTCTGAGTACGATGGCACCACTTGGCTGCCCATGAGCAAAAAGAAGAACCCTAACCTGTGGAGAATGGACCCATTATCCTCCAGCCACCACTACCACCCATGGCCCCACTGCCCACCAGAATAGCAGCCCCACTCCCTTTCCCCAGGCCACTGGTCCTGTTTCTAGTTTAGCCTCTGCAGCCAGAAAACAGACCCTAGAGAGATGTGAGCTGGCATCTGCCTCTGTTGGGCTATAGCTCCCACCTCCCCAGGAGCCACATCTACTGAAGGCCTGGGGGGGGGGGGGGAAGTTCTCACCACCCAAGTCCTTCTCTGTCAAATGGTTTGGCATCAAAAAGGGATGTGGTTTTACTCCAGGAAATGACACGAAAGATGATGCATTATCAGCTGATTTGTGGCTGTGCTCTAAGGACCACTCACTGGGCCTTTCCTTCTGGATTTGTGGCTGAAATACATGTTGCTCCCCCCATTAGAATGTGAGCTCCGGGGGGCAGCTGGGTAGCTCAGTGGAGTGAGAGTCAGACCTAGAGACAGGAGGTCCTAGGTTCAAACCCGGCCTCAGCCACTTCCCAGCTGGGTGACCTTGGGCAAGTCACTTGACCCCCATTGCCCACCCTTACCAATCTTCCACCTATGAGAAAATACACCGAAGTACAAGGGTTTAAAAAAAAAAAAAAGAATGTGAGCTCCTTGAGAGCAGGGACTATCCTGCAATTCCATTTGCAGTTCTTTGCCCAAGTCAGGATTCAATGAATGTTTTTTTCAATCATTCATTCATTTAAAAGATGGGAACAGGGGGCAGCTAGGTGGCTCAGTGGATAGCCAAGCCCAAAAGGAGGTTTCAGTTTCAAATCTGGCCTCAGATACTTCCTAGCTGGATCACCCTGGGCAAGTCACTTAACCTTCATCACCTATCCCTTCTACTCTTCTTCTTTTTTTTCTTTATTTTTTTATTAACCCTTACCTTCTGTCTTGGAATCAATACTGTGTATTGGTTCCATGGCAGAAGAGTAATAAGGGCAGGCAATGGGGATCAAGTGACTTGTCCAGGGTCACACAGCTGGGAAGTGTCTGAGATCAGATTTAAACCCAGGACCTCCCGTCTCTTGGCCTGGTTCTCACTCCACTGAACTACCCAGCTGCCCCCACCCTTCTACTCTTCTGCCTTAGAACCAATACACTGTATTGATTCTAAGACAGAAAGAAGGTAAGGATTAAAAAAAAAAAAGATGGGAATAGTCCACCTTGGAGGGATTGTAGAAGGACTGGAAATCCCATAGCTGGCCAATGGAGGAAGAAGAAATCAATTGTGGTACAAGACTGTAATAAACTATTTCTATGCTGTAAGAAACAATGAATACAAAGAATTCAGAGAAGCAGAGGAAGACTTATATCAATGGATACAAATAAGACAACAATTATACACAATGTTTATAATGATGTAAATATAAGAAACAACAATGAAAATTGAATACTGGGAAACTATAATGACAACCTTGACCTCCAAAGACTATATTTAAGAATTTATCTCCTTCCCTTTTTTGCAGAGACTTGGGTTATGGATGTAGAACACCAGATATAATATCAGATTGGGCAACTGTATAGATTAGTTTTGCTAAACTGTGGGATGTTTTTAAATTTTTTTCTTCTTTTATAATGAGGAATGGCTCTCTGGAAAGGGGAAGGATATATTGGGAAATGAAGATGATGTAAAAACAAAAGAGGCCAATAATAATTAAAATTTTTTCAATTAAAAATGTTTTTTCATGAAGAAAAATTCATTTTCCTCCCTTCCTCACACCACTGGGAGGAGAGGAAAACTCTTGTAACAGATACACATAGGAAAGCAAAACAAATTCCTGCATTAGCCAAGAGAAGTCAGTCTAGTCCACAAGCATTTAAATACTTACTATGGATGGGGCACTGGCCTACACCCTGGGAATACAAATAGAGGAAAAAAGATAGTCTCTGCCCTCAAAGAGCTCACACTTCAAGGGGCAGTATAAAAGGAGGTTGAAAAGGGTGAAGGGAAGGGAGAAGATATCTGCCCAGGGATAAGTGGAGAGAGAAGACCAGAGAGTCAAGAGCAAAGTTCTGAGAAGAATGAAGAACTGAACATGGCTGGCCTGGGCTCTTCCTTAAAATGGTGGTTCCAGGAAAAACACACCAATCAGAAGAAAGGAATGCATGGGAGGAGGGATCTTCCTGGGAGAGAGAGAGATTGACATAGTTATGGATGAATATAGACAAACAGATGAATGGATGGATAGATAGATAGACAGAAAGGTAGGTAAGGTAGGTAGATAGATAGATAGATAGATAGATAGATAGATAGATAGATAGATAGATAGATAGACAGGGAGAAAGATAGACAGACAGACAGATAGATAGACAGACAGGTAGATAGATAGATAGACAGACAATCTTTCTTTCCTCTGATCACTAATAGCACCTTGGCTAAAGGCCCTCTACTGTCTAGGCCACTAATCCCCTAGATTGCTGTCACCAGTATGTCCCCCTTCCCAGTATCTTTCTCTCCTCTAACCCCCAGAGATCTCAGCCTAGATGCTCTGATGGACAGACTGCCCCTTTTCCCAGCGGCTCTCTACTATGACCACTCTGACCATTCAACTAAATTTGTCTCAGACACAAAAATTCCTAGTTATGGCTTTGACTTTTGCTCATATCTAAGCCCCCCACTCACACCTGAACCACTGCTCACACCAATGACCACCTTCACCATGATTCCTGTTCACACCCAGACCACGGCTACATATTAACCCTGAAGGAGGACAGGAGAGCCTCAGGCTCAGGCCAGACATGGAGGAGTAATACAAAACTGCCCAGAGGGGCTGGGGCGAGACCTGCCTAGTCCCAAATGGCAGCCAAATCCCCAGACAGCAGGAAGGACTGAGCTCTGAGCAGTCCCCTTGTAGCCTGGCCACAGAGCCCAATGCCAGCCGATGCCAGCCGAAGGGGAGGATTAAAGAAAGAGGATTAGGAAAGATTTGGAACTGCTGCCCAGCCCAACATTCTAGGGCCAAAACAGGGAGCAGACAGGTGGGATGAGGTGGCCCTCCACCCATCCTGGCTGGCTTCTTGAGGGCATGAATCCAAGAGCAACAGGCCCCCGTGAATCCCCTCAGATTCCACTCAGCCCCAGCCCCAGCTCCAGTCAATTAACTGCCAGAGAGAGGCAGGAGAAAGAGGCCTGCCTGGCTCAGGGTTCGGCTGATGGATCTCAGTTGAAGCTCTGATTTGTTTCATGACCTAATCATTTCTCTATTTGGGCATCAGTTGTGCCATCTGCAAAATGAGGGGTTGGACAAGATGGTCTCTAGAAGCCCTCCCAGTTCTATTGATATATGTTCTAAGGCCCTCATTTCTCACTTTATACATTCCAGAGTCACTTCCAACTCAGTCTTTGTCCTAAGGGATTTTTCATCTCCCGAGCTCTGATGTTCTGTGTTCTGGGTACCGTCCCTGCTTTTACATTCCATGTTCTAAGGACTTCTCAGCTTTGATATTCTATGTTCTGGGAGCCTTTTCAGTTCTAATATTCTGTGTTCTAAAGTCCCACCTACTTCTAACCATTTTTTGAGGGGGAAGGACAGGCCATGCACCAAACTGCCTGCCTAGAGGGGAGAAGTAGAGCAATCTAAAGGGGCTTTTACTCACTTCCTCCAAGGGGCCATTCTGCTCCCAGTGCTTCCAGGTCCAGCACAGGGACCAAGATCGGGAGGCCAGATTACACCCTGTCGGTCACTGTCCCCCATCTGGAGAGATTTATTTATTTATGTAATGTATACACACACACATACATATTTATATAGAGCCTATTATGTGCCAGGCACTATACTACAAACTTTACAAATATCTCATTTGATCCTCACAAAAATCTTGTAAGGTAGGTGCTATTATCTCCATTTTACAGTTGAGGAAACTGAGGCAGGGGTCAAATGACTTGCCCAGGGTCTCACAAATGTCCAAGGCCAGATTTAAATTCAAGTCTTCATGACTCTAGGCCCAGCCTTCTTTCTATTTTGCCACCTAGCTGCCTCTTCGGCAAAATTTAATTTTAAAAAATTTTTGTATTTTTAATTAACATATTATTTTTATTTTACATTTCCAGAAAGATCTAGAGATTTGGGACATTAGAGATTCAGTGGGCTTGGAGTGGGAAAGGACTCTTTTTTGAGATCAGCTTGTCAAATCTCTTTGGACAGATAAGGAAATGACAGACCCAGAGAAGAAAAAGGACTTGCTTTCTTTCCCAATGACAGATGGAGCCAACTAATCAGTGACAGGCCTCCGTCTCAGACCCTGGTCACCTGATTCCAGATTCGTCACCCTCTTCAGTCTTCCCTGCTATCTCTCCACTGGGCTGCCAGGGCTGCTTCCCCTTCCAAGCCTGGGCCCATTGGTGGGGGGAGGGCAGGAGGCACGGGGAATGGGCTATGGGACCCCCCACACCCCAGACCTGAAGAGAGGGGTAAGGGATGGGGGCCCAGGAACGGGGATGGGGAAAGGCTTCAAACAGAAGAGTTGAGCTGGTGGGTGCCGTGGGCTGGGGACATGCTGGGGCCAGTGTACCGGGGGGCCTGGGGCAGTTGCAGGGAGACTCCTAATTAGTGAGACAGCTGGTTGAAGGCCCTCCTAGGCCAGCGGTGCCCTGAAGCAAGGGTCTCTGCCCACGTCTGAGGCCCCCCGATGGCCCCCCACTAGGCCAGTGACGCAGCCACTGCCCCTGGTGGAAACACCCTCTGGGGGGCCCAGCTTTTCCTCTCCCCCCATGAACTGAGTGGGGATGGGTGAAGGGGAGGGGGGGCATCCTGGCAAACTTCCCTGTTCTTTGTCCCTGTCAGCGCCAGGGGCCCAAGTTGGCAAACAGAGGAGTCAGGAGGTGTCCTCGGGGGCCCACCCCAAGGGGCGTAGGCGGGGGCTCTACGGGAGGTGGGGAGAGACATGGGGGCTCCTCAGGCAGGGGTTAGGGACTCTGGGAAGTGGGGGGTCAGTCCAGGGCAAACTTGGGCTCAGATCCAAGGAGCACAGGATTTAGAAGTAGAAGAAAAAGCTATAAAGTATAAAGTGATGGAGGGGGAAATATATCTACTTTTCACTCACCTTTGATTTTCTTTATGATTCTGTATATTTAATAGTATGTATTTAGACAAACTCTTTCCTTTTCCCCGGGTTTCCTCATCCGCAAATGCTCTCTCCTCTCGTGATATGAACTCGGACGCTGAGCAGCTCTGGGACCTTGAACCAGTCTCAGGGTTGGAGATCCTCCTTCTGCAAAAATGTGCACACGAGCATCCCAGATCCTTCCAGCGCAGCATCCTGCAGCATCTGGCGATGGGCATTCTGTGTCTCCCCATCGCCAGGCCTCTCAGTCTGCTGCTGGAGGGCTCAGATCGTCAGAAGCTTTTTGCTTCAGCTGAGCAGGTCAGAGGATGCGTAGGGCGACCACACAACTGGCCGGCTCGGAGCTGGAAGGGACCTTAGGGATAATCTAGGTCCCGTCCATAGGTTTGGAGTTGAAGAAACCAGAGCCAAGGTTTATAGTTTTATATTTTTATTTTATATAGGTTTGTAGTTGAAGAAATCGGAGCCAAGAGAGAGGAGGGGATTTGTTCAAGGATCATGTATGTTGCAATGAAGAGTCTGAATTTGATTCTGGGTCCTCTGACTCCAAATCTCCTCCTCTGTCCACTACAATCAACCAGTCCCCAAGAGTTATTATCTTTATTTTTTATATTTATTTATATATATACACATACTCATTTATTTATTTATTCATTTGTCTGTTTATTCATTCGTTTATTTATTTGTTTTCAGTTATGTACCAAGGGATGGAGGGAATAAACATTTATTAAGCATCTACTATATGCCAGGCTCTGTGCTAAACACTTTACAAATATCCCATTTGATCTTCAAAACAACCCTGAGAGGTAATGCTGTTGTTGCTATCCCCATTTTGCAATTGAGAAAATTGAGGCAAACAGAGGTTAAGTGATTTGCCCAGCTGGCAAGTGTCTGAGGCTGGATTTGAATTCAAGTCTTTTTTTTTTTTTTTATTTTAAACCCATATGTTCCATTTTGGAATGACTCTCCGCTTTATGATACTAAGAATTGGGAGTCAAATTAGGTTGATCAAATAAGAGGCTATTTCAGTGCTTTGGGAGAAAGGTGAGGAGGACCTGAACCAGGGGGTGTGAGTGTGGAGGAGGTAGAAATTTGGCAACTGAGTGGATCTCTTGGGTGAGGGAGAGTGAGGCTGCAGATCTCATTGACTGGAAGGACAGCGGTGTCCTTGACAGGGATGGGGAAGTCCAGAAGAAGGGACAGTGTGGAGGGAAAGATGATGAGTTCCACATATGTTGAGTTTGAGCTGCCTATGGGATATGCAGTTTGACATGCCAGTAAGGGGGAGCAGTGGATGGAGAGCCAGGTCTAAAGATGGGAGGTCATGGGTTCAAATCTATCTTAAGACACTTCCTAGCTGTGTGACCCTGGGCAAGTCACAACCGCCACCATTGCCTAGTCCTTACTTCTTTTTCTGCCTTAAAACCAACGCATAGTATTGATTCCAAAATGGAAGGTAAGAGTTTAAAAAGAAAAAAAAATCCATTAAGCAATTGGTGAATTTGGAAGAGAAACCATGACTGGCTATATAGTTATTTGCTGAGAAATGGTCATTAAACGCATAGGAGCTAACCATGTCTTCTAGTTAGGGAGTCGAGATAGGAAAGAGAAGAGAGCCTGAACAAAACCTTGGGGTTCAGCCACAGTTAGTGGGCATGGTGTAGATCATGAATTAGCAGAGGAGACCAAGAGGAAATACTCACAGAGGTAAGAGGAGAGCTAGGAGAGAGCAGTGACATGAAAACCCAGAGAGAAGAGAGGATCTGGTAGGAGAGGGTCGCCCACCTTGCCACGTACCACAGGAAGGTCAAGAAGAATGATGCTGGAGAAGGATCCAGTCGGCATGGTAACTCTGGAGAGAACAGTTTTAGCTGAATAATGAAGTTCGATGACAGATAAAAAAGGGTTTAGAAAAAAACAAGAGGCGAGGCATTGCTTGTAGATGGATTTCTTAACAGAGTTTAGCTGAAGAGGAGAAAAGACATCTAGGATGATAGCTAGCTAGCAGCAGGATCTAGGAAAGGCTTTTGGAAAGATGGGGGAGACATGAGCATTTTTGTAGAAATGGAACCAGCAGATAGGAAGAGGTCAAAGACTAAAAAGAGGAATGATAGCGGAGGCAACCTACTGGAGATGAAGAGAGGGGGTGAGATCAAGGATACATAGAGAGGGATTTGTCTTGGGCAAGAGGACTTCCACCTCATCAGAGACTGGACTAAAGGAAGAAATGGTGTGTGTGTGGGGGGGTGATGTCAAGTTGCTATAAGATGAGGAGAAGAAGAGAAGCAGAAGCTCTTGAGAACGGCCTTGAGTTTGTCAGTCAATTATGAGGTGATGACCTCAGCTAAGAGGGTGTAGGGAGAATATTGCTAATTAAATTTGTGGAGATTAAAATGAATATTCAATAACTAAATATTATATTTTTATAAAGTCTTATTAATAATAAACTAACAAAAAATACTAGCTAACAGGTACTAACCAGCCCGCTCCCAAGAGCAAAAGAGTGGAAGAGGGAGGAGTTACAGCAAACTATATACAAACGTGATCACGCAAACGCGGAAGCGCAGGAGAGATTAAAGGGAATTTTGGGAAATACTAAAGGACTTATGGGGGATGCAGTCCAAGGTTCAAAATCTCCATTTATATAAATTTAAGATGTTAGCAATAGCTATGGTGGAAAGTGGGAGAGAGAATCAATTAAGGAAGAATAAATGGATTGCTTTGCTGCAGGGAGAGCCCAGCTGAGCCTGGTTAACAAATTTTGTAGTGCATTTAGATGAGATTGTAATTGGGCTCATCCAATTCTGTCATATCCAGCCCAGGAATAGGAGCTTTTTTGATGAAAGCAGGTGAACAAAAAGTTCTCCCCCTGGTCTTACCTCCCAGGCTCCCAGCCACCATGTCTACTGTAGTGAACCTGTTGGTCCTGGCCACAGTAAAGCCACTCATGCTCTTGAGGAAGAAGCTGAAGCAGGAGTAGTGAGATGGGCCATGCACCGCCATGATGACTTGAGTGTAAATGATAATGTGAATCCTATATCCTAGTGAAGGAGCAGAAGCCTGGCACCCTGGGCAGGCCCCAGGAGGCTCAGCCCTGGCAGAAATAGCTGCCAACCTGGGTTTCAGAGTAGGTGCTGAAAACTGAGGTGGTAGCAGCTCCAAATAGCCTCAGCCAATCTCCTGTCCTGCTTTAGGTCTGAATATGATGGGGCTTTAGATCTGCAAGAGACATTAGAGATCACCTCGCCCACTCTCTGATTTTTACAAAGGAGGAAACAAGGTCAGAGGAAGTGCCTTGCCCAAGTCCACAGCTGGTCAGTGCCAGAAGTTTAAAACTGGGTTTTCTAACTCTTGTCTAGATGATACAATGGAGAGAGCTCTGGGTCTGAAGTCAGGAAGACCTGAGTTCAAATGTGGCTGTAGAAACTTCCTAGTTGTATGACTCTGAGCAAGTCACTTCACCCTGTTTGCCTCAGTTTCCTCATCTGTAAAATGAGCTAGAGAAGGAAATGACAAACCACTCTAGTATCTTAGCCAAGAAAACCCCAAATGAGGTCATGAAAAGTCAGACATGACTGAAACAACTGAACCACAAAATCAAATATCCTTACTCCTACCTCAGTCTTCCTTTCGCCAGGCTGAACATCCTCAGTGCCTTTAACCAATCTTTATGTGTTAAACTCAAGACCTTTCTTTCACCTTTTCATGTTCTCCTCTGGATGCTCCTCAGGTTATCAATATACTTCTTAAACCAGGAAGCCCAGAATAGATATGATGCTCCAGGGGGAATTCCTGGGAGCTGTGCCTTAGGAAAAAAGACAGGGGAGCTTTGAGGATGAGTCAATCCAACATCTCCAGCCACCCCAAACTGAGTCTGAATTTTGGTGTATATGGGGAGTGCTGAGGGTTTGTGTTGTGGAATTGGAACATCAGATGTGAATGGGAATCAAGGAAGTATATACCATGGAGGAAAAAGGACTGGACTTGGAATCAGAGGACCCAGGCTAAAGTCTCATTTCCACCTATATGATCTGGGACAGCTCAGTTTACCTCCCTGGGCTTCTAGCGTCCTCATCTGCAGAATGAAAGTCCTTCTTCCTTATGTTCCTATTATGATCTAAGAGACCATATAGTGCAGGGGTTCTTAACCTGAGGTTTAAAACTTTAAAAAATATGTACATGTATTTCAGAACCACATTTCTCCCTTTCTCTCCTTTCCTTCTTTCTTCCTTCCTTCCTACCTTCTTTCCTTCCTTCCTTCCTTCCTTCCTTCCTTCCTTCCTTCCTTCCTTCCTTCCTTCCTTCCTCTCTTTCTTTCCTCT
>NC_058130.1:714151560-714167985 GCF_016433145.1 Gracilinanus agilis | reverse complement strand
CTTTCACAAAAGGACTAAATAATAAAAGGAAAGATGTTTTACACTATCATATGTGTAAAATCTATCAGACATCTTGGAAAGCAGGGAAGGAAGGGAAAGAAAGGGGAAGAATGAGGATTTAGCTCAAACTTAAAGAAAATCAAGATTTAAAAAATTGTTTTTTCATGTAATTAAAGAAAAAAATTAGTGAATGTTTATCTGAGGTCAGATTTGAACCCACAACTTCCATCTCCAGTCCTGTCTCAGGATCCACTGAGCCACCTAGCTGCCCTTTTATAATTGCATTTCTATAGAACTTGTTTCCTTTGTATTTTATTTATGTATTTTATTCTCCGCATTTAAAAACATTCTGGAAAGGGGTCCATAGGTTTTACTAGACTATTAAATCCATGACAAAAAAGAAAAAATTAAGAACTTCTGACCAGTGAAAATCTCTCATTTTACAGACAAAAAGTAACTATTTAGTAGACATCAAGAATATACTAGGAAGGGGGCAGCTGGGTAACTCAGTGCATTAAGAGTCAGGCCTAGAGATGGGAGATCCTAGGTTCAAATCCGGCCTCAGACACTTCCCAGCTGTGTGACCCTGGGCAAGTCACTTGACCCCCGTTGCCCACCCTTTCCACTCTTCCAATACACAGAAGTTAAGGGTTTAAAAAAAAACAAAGAATATACTAGGTGCTGTGCAAAGCATGAAAAGGGACGAAGAAATAAAAAAGCTGTCCCTGCCCTCAAGAGGCTTACATTCTAAGGGGGAAGAAATCAGATCTTCTCCATTAATAGTGAGTGACTACAGAAACAAAATATATACAAAATAGATGAAAAAAATAGAAATTCAAACACGCAAATACATAAAAAGCAAAGCAGAAGAGGGAGAAGGGAAAGGCCTCTTAGAGGAAGTCAAAGGTGAGGGAAAATTGAAGTCTCTGAGGGAGGAAGATACTTGCCCAAGGTAACAAAGCCCTGAAGGACTGGAACCAGGACCCATGTGTCCTGGCAGTTTTCTGACCTCTGTGGGGCTGGGGCTGGTCAGTTTTTAAGAGAGAAGCCAGCTGCAGAGGATTTCCTAGGAGAGAGGCAGGAGATGACGAACAGGGAGGCTAAGGGATGGGGGAAGAAGAGGCAGAGAGCCAGCTACGACACCAGAGCCCTAACAACTTTGGTAGAGAACCATTATGTTTGCCTCTGACTAGGGCTCCCTGGCTCAGAACCAGGAATGGAGGGTGAGGCAGAGAGGGAGGAGACACCCCCCAAGAGACTTCTCTTACCACTCCTCCTGGCTGGTCAAGCCCTGTTGGGATCTGGCCCACCCCTGCCACCATCCCAGATGGGCATAGTTCACATGGCTTGAATTTCAGCTCTTTCCTGGGCACAAGGGGCAGGGGAGGCCCAGGCATGACACGCTCAATTTTCAATTTGCTGGAGACAAAAGACCCACAAGGGCCTGGCCTGGCTTCTTCCTCCTTCTCTCCTTTGGGGCCAGGGGCATGGGTGCTCCAGAGACAGGGACCCCCGCCCCCCACCCTGGGGACATTTGGCTGGTCTTGGCCCAGCTGCAGCTGCCCGCTGTGGAATGTACCACGCCACACCACTTGATGCATAATAAAACCAGAAAAATGTCTTGGGGGGGTGTCAGGGATATGTTTCCCCTTCCCCCTCCTTTTCTTCAGGCATTCAAATGTCAAAATCATTTTCTAAAGAAAATGGCAGCTTTATGAACTCAAGAAGAGAGACAGCCTGGGATGCCGTGTCCTGAGGCTGGCAAATCGGATCTGGAGGCTCCTAGACAGGAAACAAAGACACTGTCCTTTTGATCCCCGATTCCCATTTCCCCCTAAAGAATTTCTGGAAGGTCTATACCAATATCACCCCTTTCCCCCTTCCCAGGTCCAGCCTTCATCCTCTTCCACCTGTCCTGTCCCATCCAGAGAAGGGAGGAGGGGAAAGGTGGGGAGGCTCATATACACCTGGACCCACAGTCTTCCTAACTCACACCAAGATTCCCATGACCTCCAACTCCCAGGAGGAAGAGTGAATGGGATAGAGGAAAGAGCTCTAGCTTATAGAGTCAGAGGTTCTGGGTTCAAATCCTGCCCCTGATGCTCACTGTTCGACCTTAGTTAAGTTACCTAACCTCCTTTAGCCTCGGGGGCTATAAAATGAGAGAACTGGACCAGATGGCACAGGAGATCCCTTTTGGCTCTGGATATAGGATTCCCTGACCTCTGACAATGCTCTCTGGCCAGAAGAATGGAGAAGGGCTCCCAAAGCTGTTTGGAAAGTCATGCCTGCTCTTGGCTTTGTGACATCATAATTAAAGTCAAAATTGTTAGGTTCTCTGGACCCAAGTCTTTAGGCAGCTTTTGCAGCAGCCCAGCACAGACTTCCCTAGGGATATACGCAATACACATAACCATGTCCATGCAGGGAGAGGCATCCAGAGACCCCCCAGAAGATGCCACCAGGGGTCCCTCCCCTTTCCCACCCCCAACTTCATTCCAGAATTCCAGACCCCGGCTATGGACCTGGACATCCTCTTCCTTCTCTTGTCTATACAATCAGCTCCCCAGGCACAGTGTAGGGGCTACTTTAGGAATATCCAGGAGTTCTGGATCTCTATAATGTTTATGGAGGCAACCCGAGAGTGGGAGAAGCCCATCCTGGATGTTCAGGTTCAACAGCTACTGCCTTCCTGGTCCAGAGCGTGTCCTAACTCTCTGGGTGTGCTAATAGTGTCCTCCAACCCCAAAGACCTGACTTCTTCCATTTCTTTCCTCAAAGAGGGCGCATGTCCCACCATGAGCATCTAGTGGGGCATGCAGAAGGCCTTTGTGAAGATCTCTCTTTGATTTCAATTCTAATATCTCACTCATAGGATTATAGAATTGTGTTCTGAGAGAATTTAGGCATCATTTAGACCAACTCCTCCCACTGTCTTTTCTCTTACAGATGGAGAAACTGAGACCTTTTGAGCTGAAGAGATTTCCCCAAGATCACACAAGTAGTCTGTGGCAGGGTCAGTATTTAAATCCAGAGCCTCTAATACCAAATACTCTTTCTACTGAGCTATGCTCCCTCAGGGCATCCCTGTCCCTACACCCTCCCAACCTGCTTTCTGCTCTTCTCTCTTGCCCCTTCTAAGAGGGACAATCCTGGCTCAGCCTCTCTCTTCCAAGGGGTTAGCCCAGCTCAGTGCTTTGAGATCTCGTTGAATTTGAATTGAAGCAAGTGACTCCTCAGTGAAAAAATTTGGCCCTGCAGGAATTAATAAACAGGGCCCTTGTGTCATGGTTCAGCCAGGCCTGGTAAAGGAGGAGGGAGAAGGGAGGGGAAAGGAACCAGGCCTTTGAACTGCACACGAGATGGGGCTGTTTGGAACAAAAGAGGGAGGCCAGGGGCCGGGGCCAGGGGAAGGGGGAATGTCACCAGGGCTAAAATTAGCTTCTCTCAGGGCCCACTTCCCGCCTTATCCCTTCTATGATTTACACAGCCCCTCGCATGGAGAAGCAGCCTTTCCTACTGTGTCTAAATGAGGCAGAGCAGGAGAGAGTGACTAGAGAAGGCTGGGAGCCTCTTGACACAATGCTAGGAGAAAAGCCCAGCTCTGCAAAATGGCACGCTGGCCAAGAGTGTAAAATGGGATTCCCTGGGTCAGTGGAAGTAGCAGGGAAGTAGTGCTGAGAGAGTATCTCAGGCTTATCCTCATCCGTCTCTACCCCTGTCCTTGTCCCATTCCCATCCTTCAGTCCATCATCCATATCTCCATCCCCATTCCTACCCCTAACCCTAACCCCCAACTCCATCCCCACCCCAACTTCCATTCCCATCCTTCATTTCATCATCTGTATCTCTATTCCCATTCGTATCCCAAGCATCATCTCTGTCTCTGTTCCCAACTCCATTCCCATCCCTCAGTCCATCATCCATATCTCCATCCCCATTCCTACCCCTAACCCCATCTCCATCCCATCTCAACCTCATCCTTCATTTCATCATTCATATCTCCATCCCCATTCCTGTTCCTAACACCATCTCCATCCCCATCCCAACTTCCATTCCTGTCCTTCATTTTGTCATCCATATCTCTATTCCCATTCATATCCCAAGCATCATCTCTCTGTTGCCAACTCCATTCCCATCCCTCAGTCTATCATCCATATCTCCATTCCCATTTACTCTCCCTAACCCCATCTCCATCTCAATCCCCAACTTCATTCCCATTTTTCACTTTATCATGTCCATCACCATTTCTATCAGTAACTTCATCCCACCCTTCTCCCCTTCTCCATCACCACTCCCATCCCTAACCCCTTCTTTATGCTTATCTCCATTACCATTCTTCACTCCATCCCAATCCACATCCCTGCTTTCATACCTTTTTTCAATTACATTCCCATTCCCAGGCCCTGAGCTTCTTCTAGTCCTCCATTGTGGTCCTCCTCCGGTAATACCATCAGCCTTTTCAGAGCTACTAAAGCTGGACTAAGGCTATTTGTTGCCTTCTTTCTGTCAACTCTTTCTTTTTTTAAAACCTTTACCTTTCAATACTTAGGACTGATTCTAAGACAGATCCTAATACCTTTACCCTCTAAGAATTCATTCTAAGACAGAAGGGTAGTAAGGGCTATGCAGTTAGAGTTAAAGTGACTTGCCCAGGGTCACACGACTAGGAAAAGTCTGAACCCAGGACCTCCCATCTCAGGTCTGGAGCTCTGTCCTCTGCTCCCTCGCTGCCCCTTCTCTTCTCTTCTGACCTGCTATGGACACACACAGAGACCCACTCAGAGTCACGCATACGCATAAAGATATACAAACATAGTGACACGGACACACGGATGCCCACACAGAGATGAACACACACACTCAAACACTGACACATACGGGGATTCCCCAAGGAGGAAGCTAGAACAGAAAAGAGAGGGCCGCTGGCAAACCTGGCATTTCTGGGGCCTGATGCTCGCTTCTCTGGAGCTGAAAAGATGTTCGAAGGGCTTTGGGGTCTCTGGCAGCCTCCTCTGGGGACGCTTCACTGTGAAGACCGTTTTCCTTCCCGGCTTCCCATTCTCTAGGTGGGAGTCCTGGCTAGGGCTTGGGTGGCGCTCGCCTCTGTTGCCTTCCCTAATATACACTCCTCTCTGTGCTGTGGCTGGGAGCTGGGGGGCCTGAGATTGGGGGTGCCGAGGCCACGGAGCCAAGTCTGAGGATGAAGGAAGCAAAGGTGGAGATTAGGGGGCTGGGGCCAGAGGAGTGGAGCTGACTCCAAGGGAAGCCAAGGTTGAGGCTAGGGGCCAGGGTAGAGGTTGGGGGGCTACAGTTGGCAGCCTCCTGCGGTGATAGGAGCCGGAGGGATGGGCTACAGCCATGGGGAATTGAATAAAGAGGAAATAAAATGCTCAATTGGAGAAAGAAGCTGATTTATAGGCCCTGCGGGAGCCTAATGAGTTTCCCAGGAGCAATGAGCTAAGGCCAAGACTGACGGGAAGAGGAGGAGGAGGGAGAGAGCCTGGAGGCTGCAGGGAAGGAGAGAGAGAGAACAAATGGGGGTGCGAGAAACTGAGACGGGCCAGGGAGGAGAGAGGGCCCCAGTAACAGCTCCCAGAGTCCCTCTCTGCATGTACACGCACACACACACACACACACACACACACACATCCAGAAACAGACACACACACAGACATGCACTCAGATATACACACACACACAGACACACAAACACACTCAGATACACACACAAAGATGCACACCACAAAGACACATACAGACACACAGTCACACTGTGTGTCTATGTGACTGTATATGACACACACAGTCATACAGTCACATAGACACACAGATACAGACACACTCACATACTCACACCCAGTCACACAGACACACACAGACATACACAGCCACAACACTCATACACACGGTTACACACAGTCATAGAGAAACAGACACACTCACACATACTCATACAGACACACACAGTCACAGAGACACACACATACATCCACACCCTCACAGAAACACACAGACACACATTCATACTCACACACAGTCACATACTCTCACACACATGTCACACACAGCCACAGCCACATAGTCACGCAGACACACACTCACACCGTCGTACACAGTTATAGACACACACAGACACATTCACACTCTCACACAGACGCATATAGACACATGCAACCATACATACTCATACACACAGTTGCACAGAGAAACACACATTCACACACATTCACACAGACACATACACATTCACAGAGACACACATTCATACTCACACACATAGTCACAGACACAGTTGCACACAGTCATACAGACACATACTCTCACATATACACACACAGTCACACAGACACACACTCACACAGTCACACACAGTTACACAGGCACACAAACACACCTACATACACTCATATGTACTCACACAGGTACACGCAGACACACTCACATACACAGTTACACACAGTCCCTTGCACACACACACACACTCACACACACGTACTCCTCCCTGCTCCCAAAGTCCTCTGCCTCAGCTCTTCAGGCCCTCACAGTGGGATGGGGGGAGCAGGGGCTTATTTAGTGGGGGGGCGGCTTTCTTCAGTCTTTCACCCCCAAAGCTATCACTGCTGCAGCACCCAAAGTCCTGGTTGGAGCCCTGGCAGCAGGCGCCAATGGTTGCCCTCCGCCTGGGCCGTGCTGTGCTCCTGAGGGCCCCTTTCCCCAGTCTCCTCTTTCGGGCCTCCCTGGCTCTGGTCCCCGGGATGCCTGGACACCTTCTCTCCCCAGGCCTCCAGGATCCCTCCCCTCTCGGAGGCCCTCCTACACTTACCACAGCACATGGTATTCCTTTATTTTATCCTGTCTTGTGACATTATAGGACGGTATCTCGTCTCCCTAACCTGACAGAGATTTGTCAGGGGCAGAAAGGCTCCGGCTCCTCTTGTATGCCCCGAGGCCTGGCTTAAACCAAAGCTGGACACACATTAAGTGTCAAGTAAACAGGAATGGAAGGAGTAGGCCATAATGGAACAGAAACCAACTGTGTGTCCTTGGGTAAATAATTTCCTTTCTTTGGTCTCAATTTCCTCCTCTATAAAATGAGGGAGCTGGGACAGGGAGGTGGCACAGTGGATAGAGCTCTAGGTCTGGAGTCAGGAGATCCTGTGTTCAAATCTGGCCTCAGAAACTTCCTCGCTGTGTGACCCTGGGCAGGTCACCACACTCCATTGGCCTAGCCCTTGCCCTTCTGTCTTAGAGTTGTTCTAAGATAGAAAATAAGAGTTTAAAAAATAAAATAAAATGAGGAAGCCAATCAGGATGACCTCTAAGGACCCTTCCACTTTGGACATTGTATGTTCTCCCCACCTTGACATCCTGTGTTCTAAAATCTGTCCCATTTCAGACATCCTCTGCTCCAAGGCCCTTTCTAGCTTCATGCTCTCAGGTCCCACTCCTGGTATTCTGTATTTTGGAAAGGCCAAACAGGCCAGAGAGGGTGAGGAATTGTAAGGAACATCTCGAAAGGCCTCACTCCTGCGTGTTGCCTTGGTCTTTGCTCCTGTTACCTCCCCGTTCCAGAGAGAATTTCCCCTCAGAGATGAGGCCAAGTCACCTCTTCCCATTGCCAAGACCCAGCGATGGAGACCAGGGAAGAGTTTCTTTCAGTGGCGTCTGATACAGCCCTGGAGACGCGGGCACCTGGGTCTTGGAGTCCCTGCTTCCAAATGGAAGATGCCCAATGAAGGAGGGGAGAGAGGAAAGGAGGAAGGGGAAAGCTGAGTCTATTGATCCCGTGGGGAGGGTCAAATGGTGCCCACCCTGTTCTCCTGGCCTCGAGGTTAAGGTGAGAAGGCGGGGCCATCTCTTCCCCTGCAATGTGTTCTGGGACCCAGAGTCTAGATGCTCCAGCCTCATGGGCAGGTGGGAGGGCTGGGCTGGGCTAGCTGAGTCCAAAGTCCATCTAGAGCTTCCTGGCTCGAGCCTGGCCCTCACTCAGCTCCAACCTGGGTATTATATTTCTATTTTGAGGAGAAAAAAAAAGCAAGATTTCTCTGCCGAGCCTGGGGCCAGCAGCGGTGGTTGCTGTCACATCTGCTTGTATTTGCCCTTTGCCCCCCAAGTGTGAGCTGCCTCTGTCCGGCAGCTCCAGGGCCCTGGGCAGCGCGTGGGTGGGGGGAGCTGGGGAATGACACCCGAGAGACTTTGGAGGAAGGGTGACCCTGAGTGGGAGAGGCAGGCATTAATTATGGAAGGAGGGATGGGGCAGCCAGCCACCAACCCCGCGACCCTGTTTGTGGAGTCGAGATCTCCGGCAGGCGCTGGCCAACCGGAGGTCTTCAGATAGAAAATCTGGTCAGAGCCTGAGCGAAGAGGAGAGACCCTGGGAAGTGCTTGGGCTTCCGCACCAGCGGTCAGTTGGATTGTTCTCGGGACTCTCAGCCCCACTGATCTGCTCTGAGGAGGGCTCAGCGTCAGAGATTCGTAGAATATTAGAGCTCCGGACGCAGAACGTCAGACATGGGAGCATCTTCCAAATGTAGAATATAAGAGAGGCCAACGGCCTTATAAAGAAGGGTCACAGAGACGGGAGGTCCTGGGTTCAAATCTGGCCTCAGCCACTTACTTCTCAGCTGTGTGACCCTGGGCAAGTCACTTAACCCCCATTGCCTAGCCCTTAATGCTCTTCTGCCTTGGAGCCAATACATAGTATTGACTCCAAGATGGAAAGTAAGGGTTTAAAAAATTTTTTAAATAAAAAGAAGGGTCACATATAGAAAGGACAGAGGATGTCAGAGCCAGGAGGGCCCTTAACGTGTGAACCGTTCATGCCCCGGCTCTTAGAACCCAGAACACCAGAGTGAGGAGGGAGCTTAGAACCCAGCACGTAGAAACTCAGAACTAGATCGGCCCTTCTTCTTCGCACAATCCCTCATTTAGGAAACTGAATTCGAGAAGGAAAATGACTTTTCAGAGTCCCACAGTGAATTGCTAGCAGGGAGAGGAGGTTGAGGGCTCCCAAGTAGATCCTCGCCAGGAAAGGGGTTCCAAGGATGCACCCCCGTTCCCCCCCCTCCCTACCCTCCCCCCCTGACCTCCGATCATTTGTCCGAGATGATGGATTTTAATTCAAACTCTTCTGGATGGAGCCACTTCCTGCCTAATCCCACAGAGGAGCTCCCCAAATCCTCTACCTCCCTCCGCCCCCATCCTACCCCCATCTCTCACTGGCTTCAATCCCTTCCCTTCGCCGGTTTATCATAGGTTCAGGGCAGATGACCCTCCCCACGGGATTTCCCCTTCCTCCTTTCCTCTCTCCCTTGCCCAAGGTTTCTGCCAGCCAGAAGAGGAAGAAGACCGGCTAGGGCCCGGCCTTGGCAAAAGAGCTGGGAGGATCCCAAGCGCAGGGTCAGCAGAGGCTGGGCGACCCTGGGGCTGGGGCCCGCGTGGCGAGGGGCAGGACGAGGGGCCTCTGGGGCCAAGGCCTTTGCTGTCCCGGGGGGCCGGGCCGGTTCCCCGCTCTGCTCTGGCCCCGATCTGTGGAGGCCGAGAACTCTGAGCAGCTACGGACCACACAGCGCCGCTGAAGGAGTCCACTGGGAAAGCAGACTTGGCTAGCGGACGTGAAGCCAATAAAATGAGAGGAGCCCCTCTGGAGCCGGGCACTGGACGAGCACCAAACCCTCACCGCAGGCCGGCCCGAGGAGAGGAGGAACGTGGCAGGCGGTGGGTGCGGATCCTCCGCCCTCCTTCCTGGGCCTCGGCGTACCCCTCTGTAGAATGAGGGAGTCGCACGCTTCCTCCGGCTCTTGGTTCTCAGATTCTGCTCCCATGAAGCAGAAAGCTTCAGACAGAGCTTAGTAAGGGAGCTGGGGAGAGGAGAAGTAGTGAGGCTCCCAGGGCCCAAAGGGAGGCAGGGGAATGGCCACGATGACCTCTGCAGAGCCCTCGGAGAGCATCTGGGGCGGATGCGACAGAGCCTGGCTTTGTACCCAGCCCAAACATGGAAACGGTGGGGCAGCGGGGCAGCGTGTGGGAATGCTGTTCTTCCCCACCCCACGCCAACCCTGCCGAAGCCCCCTCGAGTGGTGACTAATTGTCATTCTGGCAGAGCTGGGGCTGGGGGCCTCTGGGGGGGGGGGGATGGGAGGCTTCTGACTCACAAAGAGGTGACTCACAGGGAAGGTGAGACCCGCAGATAAAAGTCCCAAAATAGCTTCCCCGGGTCCCACCCCCTAGCTACAGGCAGCTTCAGGAACTTCGGTGAAAGCGCCCTGGCCTCCGAGGAAGAAGATGCGAATTCCGATTTCTCCTCTGCCCCTTCCTAAATCCCAGCTCTTCTTCGGAGCTCTGTAAAATGAGGTTCAGACTAGACGGAGCCTGGAGACCCTTCACACTCTAGAAGGCGGATCCGGCTTCAGGAGGCTCCTTCCCGAGGCTCCCCCTGCTTCCCTCTTTGCTTCATTGGGAAGACACTCTGTGGACCAGGAAACCCTCCAGAGAGCCTCCACCCCAGGCTCTCGGTTCCCAGAAAAGGCTAGAGGGGAACCGGCCTGGGCTCCGGGGACAGCCTTGCCACTTCGGCAAGGAAATTCAGCCCGTCCAGTGTCAGAGCTGGGAGAGAACTTAGAACGCAGCATGGCGGAGCTGGAGGTCACCTTAGCCCGCAGAATCCCGGGTCCTCCTTCTCCCTCTTCCCCCCTCCTCCCTTTGCAGCCCCTGTTGATTACCGGCACCCCTTCCCCCCAGGCCGGGCTGCCTTAAGATGGGCTCAGGGAGTGGAGGAACTGGATGGCTTCCTGGAACTCTATTTTTCTGTGGGCATCATGCCCAGGCCCCGCGCAGCCCCAGGCAAACAGACCTCTGAGACTAGCCAGGAGCAGAGGGTTTGGGGGCCAGGACGCCTGCAATCCTCCACTTAGCCATGGGAAAGTCGCTCTCTTCCCTTCCCCTCTCCCCAGCAAGGGGAATTGTAGGAATAGACACTCGATATCTGCACGTGGGGCTATTCTACGTGCGTCTAAATGATACAGAGACGGCGCACGCGCACAGGTACGGCGCTTTGCCGTGCCGGGGCTGAGAGAGAAGACCACGACGACTTGGGTTCTGTGGGCCCAACTCTGGCTCTGGTTCTTCCCGGCACTTAGTGATCTTGGGCAGGTTATTTCCCTGAGCCTCGGTTTCTATATCTGTAAGAAATGACGATACCTTCCCTGTTTTCCATGTAGGCCTGTGGGGACAATCCAAGGAGCTAATTCCTGAGGAAGGTCTTTGGATGTGAGGGGAAACCGAGTCCTAGTGCCGATCTTGTTTCCTCGGAACCTTAGAATCCTCTTTGAGTGATAACACATGTATGTCCCAGGGGAATTGTTTGTCAGCTCCGGGAAGGGGGAGGGAAAAGGGGAGGGAGAGAACAGGACTCATGGAACCATGGAAAAAAGGAAAAATAAATAAATAAATGAAAAAGACCTGGCCTGTAACTTATGAGAAAGAAGGCTGTCCACAGCGAGAGAAAGAACTGTGGGAGTAGAAACATAAAAGCAAGTGATCAACCACTTATTTATATGGCACAGGATTGGGGGCTTTGGACTTTAAAAGGTTACTTTATTATAAAAATGAATAATATAGAAATAGGATTTGAGGGATAATATATGAATAACCCAGTGGAATTGCTTGTCAGCTCCAGGATGGGGGAGGGAAGAGAGGAAGGAGACAACACGAATCATGTGACCAGGGGAGAAAAAATATTAAATTAAATAACTTTTTAAAAAATCAAGTACATGGACATACACATACACACAAAAGAATCTTCTAATCCTAGACTATCAGAGTAGCACGAATGCCCTCAGAATATTGAGCTTAGAAAGAACCAGAAAAGACCTCTAAGTCTTTCAAAGGAGAAAATCAGAGCCCAGAGAGGGGTAGGAACTTGCTTAAGGCTTCACCCTTAGAACCCAAGGCTCTCAATTCTGTCATTTCACTTCTTAAAGGTTTGGTCCAGATTTGAAGCAGGGGAATGAGCTGTTCTCCTTTCTAACTCCGCCTCTGGGCTCTCACACTCTAGGAACAGTTTATGGGGTAGGTAGGGGCTGCTCCCTTGGTGCACGTTCTAGGGCCTCTGGGTACTCAGTAGGTGGCCATGCCTTCCATCCAGGGCCAAGGGAAGTGGGGTGGGGCTATCCCATTGGGTGATAGCCATTGGGCTACATGCCCAGGAACTCCTCCTGAAGTCACGGAACCATAAGATCAAGGAGATGGAGAAGAGACCTAGTCTTCTGAATTCCGGTCTAGGGCTCTGTGGGCAAGCCAACTCCCTTCCATGGGCCTCAGTTTCTCCATCTATGAAATGATAAGACACCATGGTGGAAGGGAAAATCAGAAGACCTAGATTTAAGTCTCCGGTTTGCAACTTGCTAACTCTGTTGCCTTGGACTCTTTGGGCTTCAGCATCCTCTTGGGTTTGGACCCAGAGTTCTAAGGCCGCTCCCTTCTCTAAGCTCTTTGCCAGGGGCCACCTAGGACTGATCCCAGGTCCTCAGAGAAGGTCCTCCCTGCTTAGTACAGGATGACACCCGGCTGAGCCCTTGCCCCCTCTCTCACCCCATTCCCCCTTGGCTGGGGCCTCAGGAAAGATTTGTCGAGTAGGAGACGGGTCTCGTTGGATATTAGCAAGCAGGAGACCTGGATTAAATTTTGGGTCTAGCCTCTATAGGCTGTGTGCTCCCAGGCATCTAGACTGGAAGGAACCCCCAAGGGCATCTGGTCCCATCCCACCTCCTTCTACAGATGAGTAAACTGAGGCTCAGGGAAGCCCGAGGTCCCACGGCTAGAAGGATCAGAGAGGTGGGATGAGGAATGAAGGTCCTCCGACTTCAGAGCCGGAGCCTGTCACCTCTCACTCTCCCGTGGATGCCGGGCAGGGGAGGGGTCTGCGTCAGGGTTCTTGTGGGGGGAGAGCCCTCACAGTGGTTGGGCTGACCTCCATCTCCCACTTGGGGCTCCTCTGCCAGGGAGGCCTGGTCTCCCCAGTTTCTCCTCTAAAGATGGACTCCTGGCCCTCCTCCACCCTTTGTTGGCTTTTGGGTTTGTGGGAGAAGAGGGGCTTTCTGTAGGAGCTCAGCTCAGCCAAAGCGGGAAAGGCTGCCCATAGGAGCCTTAGTGGACATTGCCCCCTGGTGGTTGTGAGAGGAAACGGGACACCATAGGCCCAGAGAGAAAGCTTCCCAAGGTGGCACGCGGGGAGGGTCTGTCTCCCTATTCTCCCTTGCAATCTCCAAGACACTTTAAATCAGAACTCCTCACAGCTGGCCCCTAGCACTGGCCGGCACCTGATCTGATGTTTATTCCTTCTCTTTGTTGTCGGTAAGTTGTTTTTCAGGCCTGTCTGATTCTTGGTGACCCCATTTGGTTTTTTCTTTTATTCGTTTATTTTTTTAAAATATTTTATTTTTAAATTATATTTTATTTTATTTTTTAAAACCTTCATATGACATTTCCTAAAATAATAAAAAATTAAATTTTAAAAAATTTAAATAAAATTAAAAAAAATACAAAATAAAATAAAATAAAATTTTCATGTGAATCATTCTTGTAAGTGAACAATCCCATAAAACCAAACCCCCCAAACATATACATTTGGGGTTTTCTTGGCAAAGATTCTGGACTGGTTTGCCATTTTCTTTTCCAGCACATTTTACAGAGGAGGAAACTGAGGCAAACAGGGTTAAGCAACTTGCCCAAGGGTCATCCAGCTAGTAAATGCCTGAGACCAGATTTGAACTCAAGGGAAATGAGTCTTCCTGATTCCAAGACCAGTGCTCTGACCACTGTGCCACCTAATATCTGAGCAATAGAAAAGAATGGTGGATTTTGAATCAAAAGACCTGGGTTTGTAATCTAGTTTTTCTCACTTTTTTATTATCTGTAGAATTTGGGTTCATCGCTTCATCCCTCTGAGCCTCAGTTCTCTTTTTCTCTAAAATGAGACAGGCTGGATTAGATGACTTCTAAGGTCCCTCCCTGCTCTGAACCTATGATCCTTTGATGTATGTTGGCCAGCCCATTGGGATTTTGTAGGTTCAGAGGAGATCAGAGCCCAGAAAGCCCTAGCAAAGGCCAGTCCTTCATATGCCATCTTTTTTGTTTCTTCTCTGCATTCTGCCCTCTGTCCAGAATGCCACTATGCCTCGTAGAACTTGGGTGTGTTGCTTATTTGGACAAACTATGCCTTTAGTTGTCTTGATAAAAGGTCAAGTGACTTTCCCAAGATCACCAGGCATGCAAGCAGTCAAGTAAGAAAAGCCAGGATCTCTGCTCAGAAGGAAAATGGCCCCAGCAGCCTCGTGCTGGACAACTGAAGGGGAGAGACTGGAGGCTGCGGCAGAAGGAAGGCAGTCTGGGTGAGCCTGCACGTTCCAGTCAATTGGACACTCACTCCCTCCAGGACTGGAGCCCTGCCCAATCCTGACTTCAAACTGGAATCTAAGCCTGGGCTCAAGGTCTATGGGAGAGCCAGGAATAGGACTGTCTCCCTCGACAACCCAGCAGGCAGAGAAACAGAGCTAAACACAGCTACCTGATGGCGCCTTGGGGACTGAGCTGGGTGGGGTAGGGAGAGATTGAATTCACTAATTTATAGCTTGCTTGAAGCGTGTCAAAGCCCGTAATAGGTTGGGCTTCCCGGGAAGCAGGTGATTCATTTCTGGAAAGTGGGCCCTAAGAAGGGGATCCCTTTGCCTTCCATAAGATGAAGAGCTGGAAAAGACTTTGGAAATCTGGTCCTTCTAGGAAAACTTGAAGGTGGCCAAAGTGTTGATGACACCCAGCATATACACAGTTCTTTCTCGTGGAACCGTCCTGGCTTGATGTTCCGGCCTCCGTGGAAGGTCAGTGGGCCAAGGCTTATCAAACCTATTACATGGTTGAACAGACTGAGGTTCAGAGAGGGGAATGACTACCCCAAGGTGGCATGGTTAAGTCAACGCATATTTGTACGTCTGTGGCAGAGCCGAGACCAATTGAGGGCTTTTTTCTATGGCAGCATCCTTCCAAGGCAGGCGATCTATGGTTTGAGTTAGAGGAGACCTCAGGGGAAAGAGAAGTCACTTTGGAGTAATAGGGTCTGAGTTCGAATCCTGACTTTGCCACTTTGCCTTTCAGTCAGTTGCAGTGTCTTCATCTGCACAAGTTAGTTGGATTGGATCATCTTTGAGGTCTGTTCTTAGGGGAGAAGGTGCTGGAACGGACATAAAGAAGACCCTATCCAATCTGACCTCAGCTATGTGATCACAGGCAAGACATTGAAATGTTGCCTGCCTCAGTTTACTCATCTGTAAAGTGGGTATCATGGATAGCACCCCTGAGCAGTTGTGAGGATAAAATGAGAGAATATGTGTCAAGTGTTTCGAAAACCTTAAAGTGCTATGTAAATGCTATTGTCGTTGCTGGTAAGTTATTTTGGGCTAAAATAGAGTAAGGAGTTCTTTCTTTTACCTCCTTGAAAAACTACCTCCCCAGTGGGCCAGCCTATGATGCCTCCTGTCCTATTCTGTCTTCCTTAGCCTCTGAGGCTGGCGAAGGGTTAAAAAAGAGCAAGCTTGGCAGAGCAAACCTCCAAGTCAGGCAGTGTTCCAGTGTGCTCATGGCCCAACACCTGGCCAAATGTGGCTCCCAGCTGCAGGCACCCTTCTCTCCACCACCCCCACTCCCCGACAGCCTGCCTCAGGACAATGTGGTGCACAGCCAGGGCTACCTTTCCCAAAGCTGGTACACAGTTGTTTAGTCTCATTAGCATCCAACTCTTTGTGACCCTGTTTGGGGTTTTCTTGGGAAGAGATACTGGAGTGGTTTTGCTATTTCCTCCTCCAGCCCATTTGACAGATGAGAAAACTGAGGGCAAACAGTGTGAAGTGGCTTGACCAGGGTCACACAGCTAGTGAATGTCTGAGGCCACATTTGAACTCATAATGAATCTTCCCAATTTCAAACTATTCACTGAGCCACCTAGCTGCCCACCAGTAGTCAGAGATCAGGGCGTGATACCATACGCGGAAAGCCTACTCTGTGGCTTCAGGGACTGACCAGTGTGACACTCTCTATCCTTCAAGGCTCTGACAAGTCTCCTCTGACCCTGTTCCATATCAGGCTGCCCTTCAACATTACACACTGCGGGTGGAGGGGTGGGGTGGGAAACAAACCCTGCCTGCTCTTAGTCTAGACTTATCTCTTCTCCAGCCCAGACTTTCAAGCAGCTCTGCTGACAAAGACCCAGGTTTGAATCTAGATTTGGCTGACTCCCTTAGTGATGTTGGATAAGTCATCCAATCTTACTGTATCTGCCCAGGCAGCCTGGAAGCTCCCTGAGAATTCTCTCTTTCAATCTCTCTCTGTCTCTCTCTGTCTCTCTCTCTCTGTCTCTCTCTGTCTCTCTCT
>NC_058130.1:714126304-714151480 GCF_016433145.1 Gracilinanus agilis | reverse complement strand
TGTCTCTCTCTCTGTCTCTCTCTCTGTCTCTCTCTCTGTCTCTCTCTCTCTCTCTCTCTCTCTCTCTCTCTCTCTCTCTCTCTCTCTCTGTATCCATCCATTCATCCACCCTTCCTTCCATCCATCCATTCATCCTTCTTTCCTTCTATCCATCCGTCCATCCATCCATCTGCCTATCTATCCATCCATCCATCCTTCTTTCCTTTTATCCCTCCATTCATCTTCTATCTGTTTATTAATCCTTCCTTCCTTCTTTCCTTTCTTCCATCCCTCTATCCATTATCTATCTCATCTACCCATCCTTCTTTCCTTCCTTCTATCCCTCTATCCATTATCTAATCTATCTACCAATCCTTCCATCCTTCCTTACTTTCTTCCATCCCTCTATCCATTATCTAATCTATCTACCAATCCTTCCATCCTTCCTTCCATCCCTCCATCCATCATCTATCTGTCTATTCCTCCCCACCCAATACAGCCCAGCATAGTGATAGACACATAGGATGAGTTGAGACACCGTCCTAATTCCTGTCAATTCGACATTGGTTGAAAGTTCACCCAAATAGTACTTCAGGGCTACTCGTTCTTGCCCGTGCAGCTCTGATTTAGAGCTAGGAAGGTTGTTCTAATGAAGACTTAGTTCACAGGTTCTTAATTTGGAGTTCATGAAGTTGTTGGTTTTTTTTAATGAATACTTTGCTAACTATATTTTAACATAACTAGTTTCCTCATACATTTTAGTTCATAAATTTAAAAATTCTCAACACATTAGGAACCTTGTGATAAAAGCAGCCAATTGCCATGTTCAGTAATAATATATATACATATATTAAAAAAAATGGAGAATGCGACCCTCAACAAAGATGTTTAAGCTAAAGAGTGGGAGAGGGGAAAAAGAAAAGGCATTGGATATCAAAAAAAGGGAGTTCAGAGCAAAACAGCTGTCAATGATTTAGACGAAATGACTTCACTAGAAAGCTTCCTATGGCTGTCCTCTTTCTCAACTGACTGGAAACCAAATGAGTAAGAAAATAGAAGGAAAATGAGTCACCTTCTCCCTGATGTTATACACAAGATTAATGCACTCCTACCCAGGGAAAGCTGGAGACAGAACACTTCTGAAGGATGCTTTTTCCCTTCTCCCATTACTAAGTGCCTCCCAGACAGAGCCGCCATTTTGAGGAAAGGCCCAGACCTTTCCTCATTCATTCCATGTATTTCATCACAATCTTCTACTCCCACCCCCACCTTTTTACATATTGCCTCCCCTGTTGGATTGTAATTTCCTTAAGGAAAGAGGCTGTCTTCCTTGTATTTGTATCCCTAGTGCTTAGCAGAGTACCTGACACGTCATTCAGTTGTTTTCAGTCATGTCTGGCTCTTCCTGACCTCATTTGGGGCTTTCTTGGCAAAGATCTTGGAGTGGTTTGCCATTTTCTTCTCCAGTTCATTTGACAGATGAGAAAACTGAGGCAAAGAAGGTGAAGTGACTTGCCCAGGATCACCCAGCTAGTAAGTTTCTGAGGCCAGATTTGAACTTGGGAAGATGATGAATCTTCCTAGCTCCAGGCCCTGCACTCCGTGCCCTCTGGCACCACCTAGCAACCTGGCACATTAGTAAGCATTTAACAAATGCTTATCATTGACTTGAGATTTCGCCAGATTGCTAGAGGTCCAGAGTGAAAACAGACTCAGACAGGGAGAAGTTTTTGCACAAGTTCACAAAGCTAAGGGGGAAATTTCTCTCCAAGATGCTCATACTTATATGTTTAATGATGGAAGGGATCTTAGAAGTTGATTCCAAACCCCTCATCTTACAGATGGAGAAACTGAGGCTTATAAAAGTTAAACAATCTGCCTAGCATGTTGACCTAACATGGTTGTTAGGTTATACTGGAACCCAGGGCCCGTTGAGTGTGAGTCTAGTATACTATTGGCTAGGTCATGATCCCTAATGACCCCTGATATCACTTGCTTAGCCCAATGGGAGCCAGAAAACAGTATAATATCCCTCCTTATATTTGTTACCCACTCCATCAACAAGCACTTAAGGGCATCCTACGTGCCTTGTGCTAAGATCTGGGAAAATAAAGAGGCAAAAGACAGTCCCTGCCATCAAGGAGCTCAGTCTAAAGGAGGAGACAAGTAAGCAAATATGTACAAATAAACTATATGTACAAGATAAATAGGAAATAATGGATGGAGGAAAGGCATTAGTTTTTTTTTTAATTTTATTAATTTGTTGGTTACATTAAAATTCCTAGGTAATTCCCCCCCCGCACTAGAGAAAGCATTACTTGACAAAAATTAGATACGTGTCTATATAAACTATATCCTTGATGTTTCTATTTATCAGTTGTTTCTCTGGAAGTGGACATTCACAATTCACTCTTTGAACATTAATTCTGTGGCTGTATATAATGTTCTCTTGGTTCTATTCATTTTGCTTTTCATAACTTTTTCATAACTTCATGTAGGTTTTTCCATGGTTTTTTTTTTAAATCAACCTGCTTATTTCTTATGGCACAATAGTATTCCATCACAATCATAAGCCACAACTTGTTCAGCCTTTCCTAATTGATGGGCATCCCCCTCAATTTCCAGTTCTTTACTACCACAAAGAAAGCTCTATAAAGATTTTAGGACAAAAGGTTCTTTTCCTTTTCCCCTGACCATCCTGGGAAACAGACCCAACAGTTGTATTGTGGGGTCTAAGGGTATGTTTCATAACTCTCTGGGTGTAATTCCAGATTGCTCTCCAAAATGGTTAGATCAGTTCACAGTTCCACCAACAGTGTATTAGTGGTCTCATTTTCTTTTTCTTTAGAATATTTTTCCATGGTTCCATGATTCATGATCCCCACTCCCCCGTTCTCTCCTCGTCCCTCCGAAAGCCGACAGCAGTTCCACTGGGTTATATGTGTATCATTGTTCAAAACCTATTTCTATGTTGTTTGTATTTGCAGTAGAGCGATCTTTTAACATCAAAACTCTAATCACATCCCTATCGCACAATGTGATTGCTCATATATTTTTCTAATGCATTTCTGTTCCCACAGTTCTTCCTCTGGATGTGGATAGTGTTCTTTCTCACAAGTTCCTTTGAATTGTCCTGGGTCATTGCATTGCTGCTAGTAGAGAAGACTATTATATTCGATTGTACCACAGTGCATCAGTCTCTGTGTACAGTGTTCTGGTTCTGCTCCTTTCACTCCGCATCAACTCCTGGAGGTCTTTCCAGTTCACATGGAATTCCTCCAGTTCATTATTCCTTTCAGCACAATAATATTCCATCGCCAACAGGTACCATGATTTGTTCAGCCATTCCCCAATCGATGGACACCCCTTCATTTTCCCACATCCAGAAGGGCACTGGGAGGGATTGGGGAAGGCTTCTTGTAGAAGGTAGGATTTGAGGTGGGGCTCGAAGGAAGTCAAAAAGGACAGTCGCCAGCGCAGGGGAGGGAGAGCGTCCCGAGCCAGAGAAAGTGCTTGGGGCTGACAGCCAGGAGGCCAATGAACCTGGATCCAAGAGTATGTGATGGGGAGGGAGGTATAAGAAAGGGAAGACAGGGCTAGGCTATGAAGGGAGTTTGAATGCCAAATAGAAGACTTTGTATCTGACCCTGCAGGGAACAGGAAACCTGAGCAGGGGCTGACCTAGGCAAATCTGCATTTAGTGACTGAATAGAGGATGGAATGCAGCGGGCAGACCCACCGGTGGGCCATTGCAATAATCCAGGTGTGAAGTGATGAAGGCCTGCACCAGAGGGGGGGTGGTGTCAGAGGAGAGAAGGGGGCACCTAAGATGTTGCAAAGGTGAAATCCACCAGCTTTAGCAACAGATTGGACATGGGAGGAAAGGGGGGTCAGTGGGTGTACGATGACTGCTTGGTGATGAGCCTAGTAGCCAAGGTGGGGGGAGGCTTAGGGGAAGGAGGATTGAGTTCAGCTTTGAGCATGTTAAGTTTAAGATGTTTACCAGACATCCAGTTCAAGATGTCTGAAAGGCAGCTGGAAACTTTACAAAGCTCTTTCTTAGCAGTGGAAAAGTCCTCGTTCCACCCGGCCACACATCCAGGCCACAGGAGGGATGGGGCGAATGTATGACCAAAGAGGAAACACCTTCAACACGGCATCAAGTTGTATCAAGCTTTATTAAAATCCACATAGAATCAGGGAACTGTTTGAGGAAACGTTGAAAAGGGTCACTATACATCAACCTTTTTTTACAAGACAGCCGGCAGAGGCATCGTTGGCTTAGACTCGGGGCCCATTGGCCAGCTTCCAACCTTCCATTTTGCCCGCCTTCCAAAGGGCGGCCCCTGCACCCATGTACACGCACGCTGCTGCCCCCATGGTGTAGTTATGCACTGCAAGAGAAGAGGAAGGTCAGACGGTGGGGTATCGCCTATGCCCACTCCTGCCACCTGGACACTCCCCACTCTCCTCCACAGCAGCTAAGCTCTAGAGCTAGGTGGGGGGCTTAATAACCAGGGCTATTGTCCTGGAGAAGGACAATAGACTTCCTGCTGCCAGGCCCCTCTGTGGAGTTTAAAGCCCCCAAAGCCCCGCTCTAGCAGCTGGCTGGTTCAACCATGGAAGAGCAGAGAAGGACCAAGAGTAAAGCTAAAAGGGGTCTGAGGGGTCAGTGAGTTCAAGCTCTTTGCTTGACAGAGAAAGTCAGGCAGGACCAGAAGTCCTGGGGCTAAATTCCACTCTGCTACTCATTTCCTGTATGAATCACTTTGGCTCTCTTAGCCTCAGTTTCCTCACCTAGAAAATGAGGGGGATGGATGAGATTGAGCCCTAGAGTCCTCCAACCCTCTAGTTTGGAGGATCTGGAGATCTGCTCAGCCAGTTCAGCCATGAGTCAGTGGGCAGAGCTTCAAAGGGCCTGCCTGGGACTTACTTCGGGCTCCAAGGGCCAGGCCTGCAGCACAGCCTCCAAAGAAGTAGTTCAGGGGATCATCTGGCTTTTCCCGGATTTGAGCACTGACACAGGAAGTAATCCCAAATATGGCACCTATTGCAGCTGTAATTAGAGGAGGAGATGGGGGAACAGGAGAGAAGGCATAAGAACATGAACAAAAATCTCTCTTGACAGGACAGCTGGGTGGCTCAGTGGATGGAGAGCCAGGCCTAGAGACAGGAGGTCCCGGGTTCAAATCTGGCCTCAGACACTTCCTAGCTGTGTGACCCTGGGCAAGTCATTTGACCCCCATTACCTAGCCCTTACCACTCTTCTGCCTTGGAGCCAATACACAGTATTGACTCCAAGACAGAAGGTAAGGGTTTAAAAAAAAAAAAAAAATCTCTCTTGCTCAGCAAACAAAATACACGGATGCCAAGGTTTTCAAGGCCAAGAAAAAATTCAGAATCAGAGAAGAAGAAGGGCCTAAACAGTCCATTCTACCCTATCTCCTTCATTTTACAGATGAGGAAACTGGCCTAAAGAGATGAAAACTCCAAAGTGGCTGGAACCACAAAATGTCAGAAGCAGCAGGGACTTAAGAGAATCACAGAATCTCAAAAGCTACCTCATCCAACCTGTATCCTGACCAAAAAATTCCCTCTCTAACGTTTCTTGACAAGTGGTGAAGCAGGCCTCCTCTAGCCACGGGTATCTCTGGCTTCCCATTACTTCCGAAGATAATCCATTTCACTTCTGAAAAACTTTAATTAAGTTTTTTCCAACCATTGAGCCTCAATCTTCTCAGCAGCTTTTAGCCACTGATCCTGGTTCTTCCTTCTGGGACCTGGATGAATAAGTCTAATCCCTCTTTCCTAGGATAGACCTTCTGTCCTATAAAGATCGCTACCATGTCCCCCCAAGACTTCTCTTCTCTAACTTAAGATGGCTCAGCTGATTCTCATATGGCACCACTTCAAGAATCTTTGCCATTGCCATCACCTTCCTCTGTATATTCTCCAAGGACTCAGAGTCCTCCTTCAAATATGGCACCTGGCCTGTACCCTGTAGTTCAGATGCAGTCTGACCAAGACAAGAGTGGAAGGGCGCTTACCTCCCTCATTCTGGGCACTCTGCCCCTCTCTTAATGCAGCCTAACATTACGGTAGCTCTTTTGGCTGCCATGTTGCAGGACTGACTCATGGAGTGTACAGTCCTCCAAACCCACACAATTTGTTTTTCCTACATCCCACTTTTTAAATGCAAATCTGACTTTTTAAACTCAAATACAGAACTTTACTTAACTTTATGCAGTATTGTCAAATTGACCTAGAATCATATAACACCATAATAGCTAAAGAATAGCGATTCTAGATGGCTTAAAGAGCAATGCATTCATAAGTAGACTGGAAATAGGCTGCACTACGTTACCAACAATGATTTATATGTCAGGAGTGGCATAAAAGGCATCCAGGAAATGCATGACTGAAAAAGGAGGTGGGCCACTAAGTCACTAAGGGCAATCTGAGTACTGCACTGATACCTAATGAATGTTCAAAACCCTAAGACTTTAGAATAGGAATTCTTAGCTTTTGCTCAGTGAAGCCTATGGCCAAACCCCTTCTTAGAATAATGTTTTTAAATGCAAAAAGTAAGACACATTTACAAAAGAAATGAATTATCCTGAAATAAAATGACCAAAATATTTTAACATTAAAAAAAAACCAAACACACGTCTTCTTTCATGGCGTGGGGAATATGGAAATATATATATATATACACACATATATATATATATATTGCATGACAGCACTAGCATAGCCTACATCAGACTATTTACTGCCTCGGGGAAAGGAGAGAGGAGGAAAAGAAGGAGAGAATCTCAATTGCAAAATGCCTGATAACAATTGTTAAACATGATTTCTAAATGTAATTGAAAAAAATGGAAAAAGTTCCAAAAAATCCCAACATGCATTCATGGACCCCAGGTTAAGAACCCCTAACCTAGAAGGTCTCCAGTGCATTGGATAAATCCTCTGTGAAGAGTTGACTAAAAGATGTGAATAAGAGTCACACAAGATGAAAAGATATGAACAAGTTGTGGTCTGTATCATCAAAAGAAAATCCACGGAGTGACGTGACAGATCAAAATCAAATAAGTTAACTTATATAATATAAAATGCTTTACAAACCTTAAAGTTCTAAGGAAATGTGAGATTGTATCATTATTACTTTTAACTGATGGCGGCATCGACCTGGCCTACCACTGTAACCTTTCCAGATTGTTTTTTGGATTCTGATCTTGGCACCAGCATGTTAGCTATCTCTCCCGGCTTAGAAAGCTGATGTTCTCTGCAGTTTCATCCATAGCACTAATGAAACAAGGATGAGAACAAATTCTGGGGGGCAATCTCATACAAATCCCTCTGATTTGATATGAATTTTTTATGGTTATTTTTTGGTTTTGTATCGCTTAATCTGCTTTCCCCATCCTCAGGTCTCCCGTACCCCTTGTCATCGTGCCATCAAACAAAGAATTTCCTACAATCTGATAATGAATCATTCATGATTATTCTTTGGGCCTGCTCCTTCAAACAATTCAGAAACCTCTTCACAGTAACACCTAGCTCCAATCTGTCTTGCCCATAAAGAAAGCATTAGGAACTTATCAAATACTTCACTAACAGTTGTGTAAATGACATCTCCAAATGTGGGGACTGGACCACATGACACGACTCTAAAGCCCCCTCTTCCTGATTTCTAGAACATTCTCCTACTCTAGCTCAAAATGCTGTTGAAAGAGGAAATGACATTAGTCTAGCATGTTCTGTTCTCTTGCTGAAGCCAGGCTGGCTCTTCAGCATCACCGGCTCCCCTTCAAAATATGGGCAAACCTTTTTTCTAATTCATTCCAGAGTCTTCCCAGGAGTCACAGTCAAGCTCACCAGCTCGGTTCAGAGCCATCAGAGCCAGTGACTAGACAAGACTTGCCTCCAGCCCTGCAGCTTCTCTGTTATTCTTCCTTATCTTCCCCATATCACTGGCTCAGCAATGGCAGCAGCTACTACCCTAGGAGGAAACTCTCTTGGACTTGGTGATCTGAACTTACAGAGAGCAGCTGGGCGCTCCCTTACTGTCTCTTGTGCAATAAGGGGAGTCAACTGTGCCTTAAACATTAGAGATCGTACCCATCATTTAGTCTAAACTTCCCTTTCAAAATGATGAAATTGCAATAGAGAGGCAATGACCTGCCCAAGGTCAAGATCAGCAGAAGGGTTAACTCCTTACTTTCACTCAACTCTGCCTTCCTACTTCCAGACCAAAGAATCATAGATTTGAAGGTAGGAAAGTACCTTAGATGATACCAAACCCAACCTCCAACTAACTGGGTCTCACAGAGGTTGAGTGATTTGCTCAACGTCACACCTATATATCATTTTTTAAAAAACGCTTTCTTTTTGGCCTAGAAGAAACTCTAAGATGGAAGAGCAGTAAGGGGTAGGCAAACTGGATTAGGTGACTTGCCCAGAGTCATACAACTAGGAAGTGTCTGGGGCCAAATATGAAATAGGGTCATACAACTAGGAAGTGTCTGGGGCTTCCTGTCTCTAAGCCTGGCTCTCAACCTACTGAGCCACCTGGCTGCCTCAGTAACATATATCTGAGGTGGGATTCTAGCACATGCCTTCCTGACTTATACTAATTCAAGGTTTCAGGTCATGTGGAATGGTTTTGGGACCCCATCTATATGATGAGCTTTTGAGGGCATGGCCCATGTTTTCTTCTTCTTCTTCTTTTTTTTAAACCCTTACCTTCCATCTTGGAGTCAATACTGTGTATTGGTTCCAAGGCAGAAGAGTGGTAAGGACTAGGCAATGGGGGTCAAGTGACTTGCCCAGGGTCACACAGGTGGGAAGTGTCTGAGGTCAGATTTGAACCTAGAACCTCCCATCTGTAGCCCTGGCTCTCAATCCACTGAGTTACCCAGCTGCCCCCAGCCCACCCATGTTTTCTTCTTATAAGGATTATGGGATTTGGAAGTAGGAGGAAGGTGGGGGAGGAGGAGGAGAGAAAAAAAATGAAGAAAGCACTTTGTAAACAGAGTATAGCGACATAAGTTATCACTCCCCACAGCAACTAGTGCCAGGCAGATGACATATTCGGCACATTTTTGCCAACCAATCAGTGGACAGCTTTCTATGTCCAATCCAGGCCCCAGAATACTCATCAGACCTTCAGGACCTCCACACTTCAGGATTTAGACTCAAGTCCTCCTCGCCATTGGGTCAGCTCTCCACTGTAGTGCCCCGGATGACCAACTGCCCCCCTCTGCCTCCACCTTTCACATCAAGGTCATGTGGCAGACGGGGAGAGCCAGAACCAGGGCACCGCTATCCCGACTCCCAGGCCTGGTAGAGAAGACGACACTTCTGAAAGGGCACCAGCAGTGTCAAACTTGACTTAGGAAGTCACAAACGAACATTATCTATGCTGTCTTATGTGGGTTGGGGTACAACTGCTTATGAGAGTGTGAACCCTGTCTACACCAAGGGCATCTCTCTCTCTCTCTCTCTCTCTCTCTCTCTCTCTCTCTCTCTCTCTGTCTCTGTCTCTTGGCAAGGGGTAAGCAGATGAGGTTCAGTGACTTCCCAGGGTCACATGGCTAGGAAGTATCTATTCATTTTCTCTATCCAATGGGCCACCAAGCTGCCCCAAATGGCATCTCAATACAACACCTGACCCTTTCTGATGATCAGGTAACCTCTATGACAAGGCAGTAGAGTTCAGGATGGTACAGATCTGGTCAAGGGATAGGGACATGCCAGCAGGACTTCCTCCTGGGATTACGGGTGAGAGAAGGGGCTCCCCAAGGCTCACACCACTGTGTGTGCCCTCTTGTTATCAAATGGAAACTGGGCATGGAAATTTGTGATCAGCACAGGTCACAGAACACTCAGCCCTCTTCTGAAGACTTAGCAAGGTGCTCAGCACTTTGGGAAAGAACAAGATTTCTCAAAGAACAGCTGCCCTCTGGGGGAGGATTTGGGCAAAGCTGTGAGGAAAGCTCTGGGAAGGTGTGGGTGAGAAGGGCAAGCCAGTCACAAATATAAGCGCCTCCTTCCAAAGAGGAGAGGTTCAAATCTGGCCTCAGACACTTCCTAGCAGTGTGACCCTGGGCAAGTCACTTACCCCCAAATGCCTAGCCCTTACTGCTCTTCTGCCTTGGAATCAAAACTTAGTACTGATTCTAAGATGGAAAGTAAAAGTTTAATGAAAATAATAAATAAAGATAAATTTATGATTTAAGTATTAGGGAACAAGTACACGAATAAGAATGCAAGAGAGACTGAGGCCAGTGCTAAGGTGAGTTCCAGACAAAGGCTATGAAAAAACACATAAAGCTTCAGCACATCTTAGTCTGGTAGAATTGTTGAAAGGAAGGGCTTCTCTAGCAGCTAGAGATCAGGTCAGAGAAGGACTTGAGTCCCCTCTAGGGATGAGTGACAGCATCAGCAAATGCACAAGGGCAGGATAAGAACAGAACTGAGGACAAAGAGAGAGGGGGGCCAGTTGAGCTAGACCACTGAATAAATGAGGGAGGCCTATGGACACATGGACTAGAACCAGGTAACGGAGGGTCAGAATGCCAGCCAGCTGGGAATGTGGGGGCAAGGAGGAAGCACTAAGGGTTTTTTTTAATAAAGTAGTGATATGGGCAAAGCAGCATTTGGGAAGATGCCTGAGGCTACTGTGTGTAACGGCTGGAGGCCAATGAAGAGCTAAACTACCAGAAGAGTCCAACTAAGAGTTGGAAAGAGCCTATGCTAGGTCCCAGTGGGAGTAAAGAATGGACAGATATCAGATACTGCTGAGGGAAAAAGGGAACTGACCGGATGGCAGGGGGTGAGAGAGAAGGAATCAAAGACAACTCCAAGGCTATAAAGCTGGGGTTGTAAGAGGCCAGACATCTCATTAGGAGAAATAGAGGAAGTTAGGTGGCATAGCATTTTGGGGGGGCTTTTGTGCCCCGGATTGTGTGCCCATGCGGAGGGGGCCCTCAGGCTTCACATCCTAACCAGCCACCCCACAGGGGCAGGCCTCTGACCCTGGAGAGACAGGGCTACACCACCTGCCCTGGAGCAGTTCCAAGTCTCTTTGGGAAGATACTAATTTATTTATTCAGTATCTCTGTGGGAGACCCTGTTCCTGGTGATTCTTTAGGGACACAAGCTGTGCCAATGTCACATCTCTGCCTCCAAGGAGCTTACAGGGACCACTGCGAAGTTACTCCCTCACGCACTAACCTCTTTTGCTCAGGCCCTGCACTAGGTGCTGGGGATAAAAAGATGTGAAAAAGTCACAGTCCTTGCCCTCAAGACAGTTCAGAGGTACATAAATCTTTATGATACAAGGTTTAATGGATACTAATTTTTTGCTAAACTCTTACCTTCTCTCTTAGAATGGAAACTAAGTATCCATTCCAGGGCAGAAGAACGGTAAGGATTAGGCATTTGGGGTCAAGTGACTTGCCCAGGGTCACACAGCTAGGAAGCGTCTGAGGCCAGATCTGAGCCCAGGGCCTCCTGTCTCCAGGGAGTAAGGGTGAGATAGAACGTGTTTGTTCTGAGAAAATTATGAGAAGAGAAGGAATGAGGGTGTAATCAGGAAGGAATAAACAAATGCATGCAGAACTCCATGCTATGTGTGCTCAGGGTCAAACACACAGTGCTGGAAGAGGTCACTGGGACCTGGAGGAAGGGGTCAGAATGAAACTGGATCTTAAAAGGATGGAGCCTGGAGGGCAAACAAAGGGTAGCAGTAAGAGATAAGCCTGGAGAAGGCTACTGAGGCACGATATCAGGGAAGAACAGAGGTCTCTCTTACCCATGGAGAGCGTATATTTCCCAGCCCTCAGGATTCCCTCAGCAGCCGAATTAGGTGGGAAAAATACAAGGTTGTAGGCAGATGCCACCGCACCTGCAAGAAGAAAACGTGATTTGTTAAACAATATTCTTAATTAATAAATCATAGTTTAACCCATTCCTCGGAGGCTTTGTGATCCCCCTGACAGTTCAGATCACAACCTATTTGTGCCTTTTCAGCCAGGAGTGGGCCCCTGCCCAGGGAGAGCTGGGTTTACTTTTCCTGAGGACCAGTTCTACACCCAGGCTGTCCAGCTGTTCTTCCTGCTCTTATTTCTCAAGTGACCCACTGCCTTCCAATCACACATTCTCTACATGCTACACCTTATTCGTGGGCCAGTCAGAAAATTGCTACAATAACCTATTGGTCCACGCTACGCAGCTCTTCAATGACCTTGGAGTCACCTGCAACTCTTGAGTCCTCAGAAACCCTCAGTCCCAAGAGGTACAAATGCAGAACATCCCTGGAAGAATTCTGGTGTCAGTAGTATAGGCTGTTGTGTTAGGAGGAGCTAAGTGTCATCATAACACATATGGTTTCTCCAATGCCCTGCCATCTACCCTGATCAGTTTTTTAAAAAACCCTTACCTTCTTAGAATGGATACCAAGTATTGGGTCCAAAGCAGAAGAGGAGTAAGGCCTAGACAACTGAGGTTAAGTGACTTGCCTAGGATCACACAGCTAGGAAGAGTCTGAGGCAAGATGAGAACCCAGGACTTCCTGTTTCCAGGCCTGGCTCTCCATCCACTGAGCCACCCAGCTCCCCTTTACCCTGCCAGTTCAGAGTCCTCCTCAGTGTGTGTGTGTGTGTGTGTGTGTGTGTGTGTGTGTGTGTGTATGAAATAACAGATTAATTTCATGGATTGTCATTCAATCCTGTTAGCTTGGACAAGGAGCATTTCTCACCCAAGTGGCTTTTCCTGTTTGAATGATTCAGTGATCTCCTGTGAGTTATTTTGGATTTTCCTTATGGGAACTCTTAACATTCCCGGGTCTGATGCAACTGGCACAATGTGATCCAGAAGGAGGAGCATCTGGAGGATCTTGTCATCTATAGAGAACCCTTATTCCAGCAGAACGGCCATGAGGTGATGAATTCTTTGGCCACGGCAACCTAATTTAATTTCCTAAAATCACAGACTAAGAGTTGGAAAGAACTGCATCTACTCCAAACCCTCATTTTAGAGATGAGGAAACTGGGGCCCAGAAAAGTTCGATGATTTGGCCAAAGTTACACAGCTCACCAGCTGCAGAGGCAGGATTCAAATCTAGGCCCAGACTCAAATCTAGCCCTCTTCCCACAGCTCCATGCTTCTGTTTAATTCAAACATTTTTACCTACTTACTGGGGACAAGGCACAGAGGATATAAAGACAAAAACAATGTTGCACTCAAGGAACTTGTGACAACCATCATCAGGTACTTCCTTAGGCGTGTGTTTGTACCCTGCTCAACAAATTCCAGTGGCTCCCTATTGCTTCTAAGAGAAAGTGTGTCTTATCCTTTATTCAGCTTGACTCACCTCGCCTTTCCAGCCTCATCAGATGTGATGCTCCTCCTGGTACCCTACAATCCGTGCACTGGCCTCGATCTCCCATGTAGCACCACATCTCTGGCCTTTGTACCTCTGCAGCGGTTGGTCCCTCCACCCGCCCTCTTCAGCTGCATCTCCCCAATCTGGTTGCTCTCTACCTTCAAGGTGCAGCTCGAGGACTACCTTCAGCACGAAGCTTTCCCCAACCTCCTCTCCAGCTGCCATTGCCCAACTACCTGACATCTAATTCCCCCCAGTTGTGTTTATTCTCTTTAGACTTACTCTGTATATATTTACAAATGCACCTGGTGCCTTTGCCAATTAAACAGGGATCATCAGTAATCAGTTCATTTTTTGGACTCGTGTCCCCAGCACCTAGCCCACAGTATGGCACATATTGGCTCCTTTACAATCACCCTGCGAGGCAGATAGTGCAAGCTTTGTTGTCTCTGCTTAATTGGCAAATATTTAAGAAGCATGGCTAGGATGAATCCTTTCTACACTGAAGGGGCTAAGGATGAGGTAGGGAACAACATATAACCCTATGAAACGGGGGAGAATAAGCATCATCATTTTAATTTTGAAGATTAGGAAAATGATGCCTGGAGTTGAATAATTTGCCCAAGACCATTTAGTCAGGGAGCATCAGAGCTGCACTTGAACTCAGAGCCTCTTTCCCTCTGATTGTGCTGTCTTTCATAGCAAGAGCAAAGCAGAGATAAGAAAGGCTAAGGGGATCTACTCGGTAGACCAGTGGTTCCCAAACTTTTTTGGCCTACCACCCCCTTTCCAGAAAAAATATTACTTATCCCCCTGGAAATTAATTATTTTTAAATTTTAATAGCAATTAATAGGAATGATAAATACACCTGTGGCCATCACCATCCTCCTGGATTGCTGCAGCACCCACCAGGGGGTGGTAGCACCCTCTTTGGGAATCACTGCGGTAGACAATTTATTATCTTAACCATGTTTTGTAGCTTAGCTCAAGATCCCCCTTTCCCTCGTAAACCTCTCTGTAGCTCTCCCTTCTCATCTCTTGCTGACCTTTATCTCTCTGAACTCCTATAGCCCCATCTGGCTATCTGCTGGGCACAGAATACACAGAGCCCTCTATTAGTTTACGTCTCCACACCTCATCTCCCCCACTAGATTTTAAGCTCTTGGTGAGTAAGGCCTGCGCCAATCAGTGACTCACATGTGTCTCCTAAGTGCTCAGAGCAAAGGAAAATAAGGCTGGAGAAGAGTCAAGGTCATATAGCCACTCTGTGGCAGAAGGGTCAAGTCTTCTGTTAGCTTCCATTCCTGGTTTCTCTTAGGTCTCTCGGAGCCCTCTCCTCTTCTTCCCTAAGGGTTAGCCTTTAGCCTCCTTGCCCTTATCCTCTGTACTCACCTACCCAGGAAACTCATTCATGCACACCACAACAGACCCCAGGAGGAGGTACATTTCCAGAGAAAGAAAGGAAGGACCACGAAACTGAGGAGACTCCCCAAGGCAATCCTCTCATTTTATAGCAAAGAGAACTAAGTTCCAGGGCTGACAATGGCTGTACTGCTTGCCTTTCTTGTGAGATGATCCAAGCCCTGACTCCCAACTCAGGACTCTAAGGAGGTAGTTTGGGAGAGAGGACTTGGATCTGGATGAAAATCCTGCCTCAGACCCTTCCTGGCTTTGTGCTGCAGGCTGAGCCACTCACTTTCTTCAGCTGGATGATGGAGATATCACATGCCCTGAGATTATTGTAAGGATAAAATGAACAATGCTTTGGAAACCTTAAAACATGATTGAAACATCAATTCTAACTATTATTATTATTATGCCCTGCACCACCCTACCAAAGTGACCGCACAGAGAATCCTAGGGACATTCCTACAAGATCAGACGCAGAGAGGCCTTTAGAGTTTAGTGAGTCCAACCCCTTGACTTGACAGGTGAGGCACAGGGGGGTGCAATACTTTGCACTGGGTTGTACAACAAACTAGTGGCAAAGCCTGTGTCTAGAACTGAGGTTTCCTGGAGCCCAGCTTGGGGCTCTTCCCACTGTCCTGACTCCGCAGCCTTAGCTTCTCATCTTCCGTGCTTTCTGACATGTGGTATGTACAGAACGTCTCCACGTGGCTGTCCCACAAATCCCCAAAGCTTCGCGTCAGAAGTGGATCCCCCCTAAGCTGTTACCTCTCCTTAACCTCCCTGTCAGCATCAATGGCACCATTATCCTCTGAGCCCCTGGGGCCTGCAAACTTGTAGTCATCTTTGGCTCAGTCCGGACAGCTGCTCCACAGTACAGAGCTGCCAATTTCTCTTCTCCCTTGCTCATACCCGGCCCATCCTCGCCGACATCCTTCCAACTGCACTCCCGAGCCGGATCACTTCACACCTGGCTGCCTGCAGCCCCCTTGTAGGGGGCCTCCCTGCCTCAGCCTCCAACGTTTCCACTCGGGTCACATTTTCCAGCCCTCGATCCCCTGGGATGTACTTGGCTTCTACATAGGGCGGAGCCCAGAACTGGCCCCAGGACCAGAGTTTGGGTCTGGCTGGCGCTGAGTGGAGTGGATTCATTCCTGGCTCTGACGGGTTATCCCAGTGTTTAGACAGATCCCCAGTGAACACTAAACACACCGCCTCGCTGCGAGCCAGCCTGTCTGAACAGCCCGTGCATGTGGGCTCCGTCTGCGAGGTGAGGTCCAGGGCAGGCCGCTGAAAAGAGCTGGGCCTCCCCCTCCCCCTCAGCTTCCAGGACTCCTACAAGGCACACAGGGAAACTGAGGCCACCACAGGCTTCCCTCCATTTTCCCTATACAACTCCTCTCTCTGACTCAAACGAGGGAACACACGATGCTTTTCTTGTCTCCTTCCTTTTCCCTTTGCAAATATACACAGACAGGCCAGTGTCACAGTCTGCCACACAGTGACCTTTCCCATGAGCATTCCAGCTTATAGCATGCCAGAGTGGAAAGGGCCTTTGAATTGTCTTGTCTAATCATCTCATTTTACAGAGGAGGAAACAAGGGCTCAGATGGGTCATGAGACTTGTCCAAGGGAGCATAGCTCATGTCAGCTACAAGGATGTGGAGAGATCCCAGGCCTGGTTCATATTTAAAGCAGCGCATATCCCCCAGAAGTAACACCACCAGGGGCTACTGTAACATGTCCCTGAAGTACCCCATTTAGATTTGGAATTTAAAATATTCAAGAAGCATAGAGTTTAAGTCATCAATTAAGTAAGGCTCTTATTACAACATGGCAGCTCTCACACAGCAAATAGCTACTAACTGCTCAGTCTCTGCCGCACACCAACCTGAGCAGCCAGGTAACTCAGTGGGTGGGGCACCAGATGTGAGGGCAGAAAGACTCATCTTCATGAGTTCAAATCCAGCCTCAGACACTTACTACCTACGTGACCCTGGGCAAGTCACTTCACCCTGTTTGCCTCAGTTTCCTCATCTGTCAAATGAACTGGAAAGTAAATAGCAAACCACTCCAGGATCTCTGCCAAGAAAACCCCCAAATGGGATCATGAAGAGTTGGACACGACTGAAAAACAACTATGATAACAACAATAACTTACATTTGAGATTGGGATCTGCAGGGCTGATCCCAAAAGGAAATATATCTTGCCTCGGGCTGTAGTGCTCATGTGAGAGCAATGGAAAAGACCTGGAACCTGGAAAGGGGGCTCAGAACCAGGAGATCTGGGCTTGATTCTTCTCTGTCTGGCATTTAAGGTGCTCTGAAATCTGGTACATTTTGTTACTCTCTAAAACACACATGATACTGAGTAAAACTACAAGGGCTCTCCACAATATGCCTGTTGCTCTCCCACCTCTGCTCAGGCCCACATTATTCCTCATGTCTGGACAGCCCTTTCTTTTGAGCCCAACTCAGATGCCACCTCCTGAAAAGACTCATATAGCTTTGTAGAGCTAAATGCTTAGTCTGTGCCAGGCAATTGCAAGAAATAAGACAGTCCCTACCTTCTAGAATTTTCCATCCTAATAAAGATTATACATGAAGGAGAGTGGGAAGGGTGCTGGTGAAAAGCTAGAGAAGACTGGAGAGCGTGTCGAGCCTAGAGAAGTGGGCACGGTGGTCCAGGTACAGGACTCACCAGCCAGGAGAGTAGGCCTCTAAGAGGAGAGTATCTAGGGTAGAAAGCCTTCTGGAGAGGAGACAAGGAAATCCCTGAGTGGAGGGCCCTGGCAGGGGTAATGTACATCCCTCAGAGAAACCCCTCCATCCACAGTTGGAAGCCAGATGCAAGGACTTTTCTACAGTGACCCTAGGGAGTGATGTTCCCCACAAAGGAACTCAGAAGGCAAATGAGCCAACTCATAGCAAGCAGGAATGACTTGGAACATTGTCCACAGAGGATTCTCCTCTAGAAGCACCAGAGTGCAAAGTGTATAATTCACTCTACTTTAGGCAAACAATTAGTGTTAAGTTTTCCCTTTTATGGGCAGCTAAGTGGTATAGGGGACTGATCACTGGACTTGGAAAAAGGAAGACTCATCTTCATGAGTTCAAATCCAGCCTCAGACACTTCCTAGCTGTGTGATCTTAGGCAAGTCACTTAACACGGTTGGCCTCAGTTTCCTCATCTGCAATAACAATTTGAGGAAGGAACAGCAAACCATTCCATGAAAACCCCAAATGGGGTCACAAAGAGTTGGGCATGAATGAAAAATGACTGAATGAATTGAATTTTCTTCATACTAAGCTAATATTTACCTCTCTGCAATTTCTACCCACCATTCCCAATTCTGCCCTAAGGAAAACCACAGCCACCACAGGCTATTTCTGTAATTTCTCTGTGTGTGTGTGTGTGTGTGTGTATTTTTAATAACTCATATCTCCTGTCTTAGTATCAGTTCTAAGACAGAAGAGCAGCAAGGCCATTGCAACTGGGGTTAAGTGACTTACCCAGGGACACACAGCTAGGAAGTGTCTGAGGCCAAATTTGAACCAAGGACCTCCCATCTCTAAGCCTGGTTCTCAATCCACTCTCAATCTGAACTCACCTAGCTGCCTCTTGTTCGAGAGCACTTTTAAAGTTCAAGACTTTAAAAGTTTTGTTTTGTTTTAAACAGGAGACATACAGGCCTCTAATGCATAAAGTAAAAGGACTTTATTATGGAACATTTTTAATGACACAAGGGAAGACTCAAGGTTTAAAATGAGATCCCTGGGGTCCAGGACTAATGATACAATTGGGTCGCAATCACCAGAGGGGGATGGATTGGATAAAACCAGTTTTCCACTGCTAGACCTCAGGTGTGACAGTCTTTAGGCCACAACACGAAGAGGAATGAGGGATTTCAGTGGTGGTCCTTTGGGAAGGCTGCTCTGAGACTTGGTACACACACACATTACACTAAGCTCTCCCCTTCTCTTCCTAATTGATGTGTGTTTGGGTTCTAGTCTCTTCAGCACTAGCAAACTCACCAACATAGGCAAGGAGTGGAGTATGGAAGTTTTCTCACAGGCAGGGAAGTCTCCAGAGAAGGGCAGGAGGAGTGAGTCAACAGCAGAAGCAGCCTGTCATCAGTGAGCCCTTTCTGTCAGAGAGCCCCCTATACCCAAAGAAGTCAGGGGAACAAAGACTCAGAGCTGGAAGGGACCTTAGGCCAATTTCCTTATGTTCCAAGGAACAAACCAAGGCTCAGATAAGTGTGTGTGTGTGTGTGTGTGGGGGGGAAGAACCCCAAAGGGCAGAGCCAGGGCTTCAGGCCTAGGCCAGCAAGTCTTCTATACTGCCTCCAGGATGTCCTGATGGACAAAGAAAACTTGTAAGATGATTCCAGGAAACTCAGACACTGCTTGGCTATGAGGATGGTGTTCCAATAATGCCCAATTCTCGGTGCTGGACAGGACCTTAGAGGTCAGACAGTCCAAGACTTATCGGAGCCTCTCTAAGAAAGGATCAATCCAGTCTCCAACTGAAGAGCTCCAATTATGAAGGGATTCAGCCCATTCCATTTAAGGTTGGCTCTAATTATTAGGCAGTCCCTTCTCCTAATAAATCTAAAGCTGTCTTTCCACAACCTGCACCCAATGCTTGCCCTCTGAAGCCAACCTCCCTTCCATGTGACAAACATTTAAATACATGAAGATGGCTAGTGTGTGTGTATGGAGGGAGAGGGTACGTATGTGAATGACAGTGTGTACACATGTATATGTGACAGTTTATAAACCCATGGGAGCGTTACTCTATGCTAATCAACTGGTAAACATTTATTAAGCTCTTACCATATACTAGGCACTATGCTAAGTGCTTAGAATGTAAAAAAACAAAAAGCAAAAGACAGTCCCTACCCTCAAGGAGCTCATGGTCTAAGGGGAGAGACAACATGAAAACAAGCTTACACAAAGCAAGCTAAATATAGGATAACTAGGAAATAATTAACAGAGAGAAGGCATTAGAATTAAGAAAGGTTGGGGAAGGAGTCCAGCTAAAGATTGGATTTTGGCTGGGACTTAATGGAAGCCAGAAAGGTTAGCTGGTGGAGCAGAAGGAAAAGCACTCCAGGATGGGGAATATCAGAGAAAATGTCTGAAGTTGAGAAATGGAATGTTATGCTTATGGGACAACCAGGAGGCTAGTGTCACTGGACAGAAGAATAAGAAGACTGAGAAAGTAGGAAGAGGCTAGGTTTGAATGTTAAACAGAGCATTTTCCATTTAATCCTGCAGGTGATAGGAAGGCACTGGAGCTAACTGAGGTGGGGGGAAGTGGCATGATCATGCACCTTATTTTTTTTTTTTAAACCCTTATTTTCTGTCTCAGTCAATTCTAAGACAGAAGGGCGAGGGCTAGGCAAATGGAGTTAAGTGACTTGCCCGGGATTGCACAGCTAGGAAGCGTACAGGCTAAATTTGAACCCAAGTCCTCCTGACTGCAAGCCTGACCCTCTATCCCCTGTGCCACCTAGATGCCTGCCCCCCTTATAAAGCCTCACTTTCTGTCTTAGTAACAACTCTAAGATAGCAGAGCAAGAGACCTGTACTTTAGGACAACCACTTCAGTGGATGGATGCAGGATAGACTGGAGTGGGGAGAGACTTGAGGCAGGCAGAGCCACCAGCAGACTATTATAATAATCCAAGTGTGAGGAGCCTTTACTAGGGTGGTGGCAGTGTCTAGGGAGAGAAGGTGACAGATTCAAGAGATGCTGCATTAAATCAACAGGCTGGGCAACAGGTTGGATATGGGAGGTCAGAGATAGTGAAGAGTCCCAGATTGTTAGCCTGGGAGACTGGTCTTGTCTTTTCTGTAACTGGGAATGTAAATAGAAGTAGGATTTGGGGGAAAAGAGAATGAATTCTGTTTTGGATAAATTGAGTTTAAGATGTCTAGTGGACATCCAGGTAAGGATGTCGGAAAGACAGCTGGAGATGTGAGATTGGAGGTTAGCTGAGAGGCTAGGGCAGGAAAGTAGATGTGACATTCCTTAGCATAGAGATGGTCATCAAATCCATGGGAGCTGATGAGATGATCCCATGAGGTAGTGTAGAGGTAAAAGAGAAGAGGGCCAAGGATAGGGCCGGCCCTAAGGGGACACCTACAACTAGAGGGCTTGATCTAGAAGAGAATTCAACAAAGGAGTGGTAAGACAGGACAAGAACCAGGAGAGAGGGGTGTACTGAAAATCTACAAAGAGGAGATACCAAAGAGGACACTGATCAATAGTGTCAAAGGCGGTGAAGAAGTCAAGGAGATTGAGTGCTTAATAAATGCCTTGTCTGTCGGTCTATCAATAACAACAACAATAAAAATAGTTGTTATTTACATAGCATTTTAAGGTTTGCAAAGTGCTTTATAATTGCTATCTCATTGGAGAAGCACAATAACCCCAGGAGGTAGGTATAATTATTGCCATTTTACCAATATGGAAAATGAGGCAGAACTTCAATGACTTGCTCAGAGTCACAGTGCCAGTGTCTGAGGCAGAATTTAATTGGAGATCTTTCTGTCTCCAGGCCCTTTATAGTATCCTCTCTAGCTCTAGCTGCTTCTCAATTGAGCTTAAGATCCCTTTATCTTTTTTGGCTGCTGCTAACACTGTTCATTCACACTCTAGTTACTAGAATCCCTCCATTAGGAGTTCTTACCCTGAGGTCCCCTAAGGGTCTGGTGATTTGATTTTACAGAATCCATCAACTTTCATGGCAAGAAAATTCCAGCTTGCTAACCTTTTCTTTCCTTTGTAATCCTGTGTATCTGTATTCTGTATTTAATTATGTATTTTAAAACATCAATCTTGAAAAGGTCCATAGGCTTCATCAGACTCCCAAAGGGGTCCATGACATACATAAAAATGAAGCACTCTTTTTTTCATACAAACTGTTAACTAGTCACAGACTCATCCCTATCTTGAATATGTTCAGTCTTGGGATCAAAAAATCAAATTTATATTATCTCTATTAAATTTCATTTTGTAAGATTCAGACCATAAATTTAGCTGTTGAATTTGAGGTGGGGTTGGGGGTAGCTAGGTGGCTCAGTGGATAGGAAGCCCAACCTGCAGTTGAGAGGTCCTGGGGTCAAAACTATCCTTAGGCACATCCTAGCTGTGTGACCCTGGGCAAATCATTTAATTCCAATTGCCTAGCCCTTACTGCTCTTCTTACTATTGATTCTAAGATGGAAGCTAAAGGTTTAAAAACAAAAAAAATTTTTTTAAGAATTGGGAGAGGCGGAAAATATTATGTTTCAGGATATATTTTCATCCAATACACTTATGAGTTATCCTTGCTAGGTCTGTATTATTTGCAAATGTGATAAATCTGAGTTATATCTCCATCTGAATCACTGATAAAAGTTAAACAGCACTGGATCAAAGCTTGATTCCTAGGATTCTACTGTATTAGAGCCTTTGAAGTATAAATCTACATAGCTTTACTATATTATAATCCACATTTTTATCTTGACCACCAGGACAGCAGGAGAAAATGTCAAAATGCTCTCCTAAAATCAAGGTAAGGTATGTCTATAGCAATCCCTTTGAGCTACCAGTCTAGTGAGGCATAAAAACAGAAGTAAGTTTAGTTTGGCATAGCTTGTTCTCAAGAAAGCAATAGTCTCTCATTGATTTCTTTCTCTCTTAAGTGTTCACAAACCATCCCTTTAATAATGTCCTACAGTTTTGATAGGAATTGATGTTCATAAGCCTAAAGTTTATACTAACCCCCCATTAAAAAAAAAAAAGGTGAGTAAAGATTTACCTTTTTCCAATCCCGTGCCACTTCCTTCTATTCTTCCAAACTTTCAAAAATATTTTCTGGGAATTCAACAATCACATCTGCCTACTGTTCTCTCAGTATCCACGAATGTAGTTTGTTTAAATCTCATTTTGATCTCACTGAATGTAAGGAAGGGAAGGATCTTGGTGTCAAAGCCCTGTTATAACCAATTTTATTCTAGCTTTCCCAATTCAAAGAAAAAATCCCAAACCAGAAGCAAAACAAAAGTTTTATAATTTTGCGTTCTGTTATCCACTATCATTACTTCATCCACTCTAAGAATATGGTATATCTTCATTATCCTTTTGCTCCCAACCTAACCAAAAAAAGGATGTTTTGAAGTCTTTAGTATCCACCACCCATCTGAACTCAGGTTAAGCTTTAAATGGTTCTGAAATTATTCTTATAATAGGCTCCACTATGCTTTTCCTCTCTGGTTTCCAGATTTCTTCAAGTGAGTAGTTTTAAGACACAATCCTTTTCAATTTTTTACATTACTTTTAAATAAGATTTACCCATACAGGGTCCTATTCTAGTCATGGATCTCATTCCACCACATCTCAGTAATACCTGCAACATCAAATCTATCTCCCCAAATTGGATTTTCATCTTGCTTGCTATCCAAACCTTGTAGCTTTGTGCATTACCTCCCATTAGACCCCAAGAATAAATGTCGATGACTTGGTCTCTTCCTAGAGAGAACTGTTCATTCTCTTTTAATAATGTCTTCCCTCTGGGGGCAGCTGGGTAGCTCAGTGGATTAATGAGCCAGGCCTAGAGACGGGAGGTCCTAGGTTCAAATCTAGTCTCAGACACTTCCCAGCTGTGTGATCCTGGGCAAGTCACTTGACCCCCATTACCTGCCCTTACCACTCTTTTGCCTTGGAGCCAATACACAGTATTGACTCCAAGACGGAAGGTAAGGGTTAAAAAAAAATAATAATGTCTTCCCCCCACTCACAGAGACCCTAAACCAGAAATCTACTTCACGAACCTGTTATGTGACTTGAATGCAATAATTCCCATAGGACTCCCTTATTCTCAGTAATCCGTATGCAATGACACCCATAGAAACTCCTCATTCTCAGTGACTCCCAGGGGGGTCTGACTCTCACTCCCAATAACTTCCCTAATGGTTCCCCACTTTCAACAACTCAGATGTAGTTAGACTCCGGATGAACCTCATGGCCACTAATTTAGACATTTCGACCCTCTCCCCAGCCCTTCACTCTCAATAACCCCAGGGAATATCCCATTCCCGTTCCTTCCAGGGTGGTGGTGGTGGTGGTGGGGTGTTTCACTTCCATTAAAACACAGTTGCCGTGAGGGCCCCACCACCCTCCTCTCAAGAAATCTCCCCAGCTGATCCCCAGGAGAATCCTTTCATCTCTCCCTCCGGTAACCTGGAAGCAGTGATCCCCAGAGAAGGAAACCTCACCTACCCCGCAATAACCCGGATGCAGTAACCATAGAGGATCCCCTCATTCCCCTTGGGATCCCCCTTGGGATCCCCCTTTCTCTCCAAGACCCAGAAGCAATGACACTCTTTCCTCTCCCCAGGCCTCACCAAAAGCGGCACCCATCTTAGCGGTAGTAAAAGCCTTGCGGTGGCAGGAGGTGCCATCCGGAACGTCCCAGTACTCTTTCAAAAGCAGAGAAGCCATGATCACCCTTCGTCCCGCCCCAAGGACAGCTACTCCGACTTCCACTAGAGGCACGCATGCGCCGACGTCAGGACGGTACTTGGGGAGGCGGGGGGAGGGAAGCTCTTTTAACTTTACTGAATGCTACTGCGCGGATACGGACGGCCTAGATAGGGGCGGAACCTGAGTGAAGAGGGCGGAGTTTGTAGTAGGGGTGGAGCATTTTCAAAGTCGGAGGACGGGCTGGAGTGGGAGGGGCCTGGATGAAGTGGATGGACTTGGATTGATCGAGGAAGATAGGCGGGATCCGCTTGGTGAGAGCAGATTGGCTAGATTAGAGGGGCGGTATCGCCTGAAATAGACTAGGCAGGCCTGGCATGGTAGAGATGGATGAGCAGGGATTGGCCGGTATTCGTGGATGAGGATTGGCCAAGACAAATAGGCGGGGCCTGGCGAGGTGGCTAGATGTGGATTAGCTTCAATAGGTCGAGTTGTGAGCGGTAATTGGTCGCCACGAGGAGGCGGGGCGGAGCTTCTGGGTCCGGCGGCGGTTTCCGGAGTGAAGCAAGGGGCCTGGCGGGGCCATGTCGGGCCCGTCACCTGTGCAGATTCGGGAGGCGAACGCTCACCTGGCCGCTGTACATCGGCGGGCGGCGGAACTGGAGGCACGACTCGGGGCGGCGGAGCGCACGGTGCGGGAGCAGGCGGAAAGTCTCATTCGCAAGGACGAGCAGCTGCGCGGGGCGCTCCGGGAGCTGGGCCGGGCCAAGGACCGGTGAGGCCCGGGAGCCGAAACCTGAAAGGGGTCGAGAGGAGACCAGGAGGGCATGGCGGGGACGGCTGGGAAGAAGAGAGGTGGGGGCTGGGAGGTCTGATGTTAGGAGAGCTGGACAGAGAAGTGTTAGGAGGAGTAAAGGGGGGGGG
>NC_058130.1:714114826-714123476 GCF_016433145.1 Gracilinanus agilis | reverse complement strand
AAGGACCGGTGAGGCCCGGGAGCCGAAACCTGAAAGGGGTCGAGAGGAGACCAGGAGGGCATGGCGGGGACGGCTGGGAAGAAGAGAGGTGGGGGCTGGGAGGTCTGATGTTAGGAGAGCTGGACAGAGAAGTGTTAGGAGGAGTAAAGGGGGGGGGTGTGGAGTGGGAGGGTACTGGGAGAGGAAAATGATGGGGAAGTGAGTTGGAGTATTGGGGGTCCAGGAGAGGGGAGTGTTCGGGAGCCGGGAGGGAGAGATGGGAGGACTAGGAGTGGGGCTAAAGGGAATAACGGGAGGACTGAGAGTGGGAAAACAGTGGGGTCAGTGAAGGGGCTTGGAATAATGAGGGAGACCTTGGGGATGATGGGAGGCTGAGAAATAATAGGAGTGGAAGACAGAAATGGGGATACTGTAAAAGAAGCTGGAAGAATGATGTGGGACTGTAACGGGGCTGAGAGTGGAAGAAATGAGGCTGTGAGGGAGGAGAGAAAAGAGTTGGGTATGGGGGGCGGTGCAAAACCAGGGTCTGAGCAAGTTTGTGAAGAAATAGGAGAATCAAAATTCTGTGAAAGGGGTTGTGATAACAGGAGAATTGGATCTTAAAGACCCGGGTGGGAAATATGAGGGACTGAATTGAAGGGACTTGAAGGATTCCTAGAGAAATTGGCGGGAATATAAGACTGAGAAGGAAGTAATGAGAAACTGAAGAGTTAGAAGGGGCTAGAAGAACTCTTGAGATGAAGATGGAGAGGGAAAGGTTTGAGGGAAGCAAGGGGGTTCAGGGGTTTCTGAGAAGACTGAAAGAGACTATTAGTTATTAAGGGAAGATTTATTATCATGGGTAAGTACTAGTGATCTTCTAAGTCGTAAATTACAGTTTTCAACTGTGAAATCACTTAAGCTATTCAAGTCCACAAACATTTAAGTGGCTTCTTTGTGGATGGCAGTATGTCATAGTGGATAGAGGGTCAGCCTTGGTACATCTAATCCTACCACTGACACCTACTAGCTGAGTGAGCCTGGGAAACCATTTAACTTCTCAATGTTCTACATAACTCTCTTAGGCTATAAGCTGCAGAGAAGATGCCAGCCTTCTTGGTAAAGGGAGTTCCCTCACCTAGGACTTTCTTATATTAATGAAATCATGTCTTTATTGTATGTGCAAAGTGCTAGGAATAGCAGGGCAGCTATTTTCACCAGTTTCAAGGAGTTTGCAACCTAAAAAGAGGGCGATATGGATGACTAACTGAAGTATGAAGGAGAATAGAATAAGCCTAAAAAAGAGGTCTAGACAAAGTACCATAAGAAATCTGAGGAAAAGACCTCTTCCAGCAAGAGTAGTGGTCAGGAAAAGGAAGGGTCAAAGAAAGCTTATTGGGAGAGGTGGACCCAAAAGTAGTTCCTGAAGAAAGAAGATACTGTTAATGGGTGGAGATTGTTCAGTGTGTTTGGTTAAACTTATTCAGGGGTAGAATAATGTGATTACAGTCTTGCAGACAAGAAAAACAGGATGGTGAGAACTAGGACCAGGGATAGGAATGTTCAATTTAGCTATATCACATTGTACAGAGGAGAATCCAGTGAAGTAAGGCTGGAAAGGCAACTTGGGACCATGATAGGGAGGGCCTCAAATACAAGGATTTAATGTTTTATGCTTTTATTCATTGTGTAATTATAAAGATACAAAGGGAAGCTCTTGAAGGCTTTATAATAGAGGATAGAGTTTCAGGAAGCTTATTCAAGCAAGAATCTATAAAGGATGAATTGAAGAGAGAACTGAACCCCAAGGAGGCCAATTAGATTAGATGGCTATAGCTGTCAAATACATGGCCCTAGGACCTGCCTTGAGCCACCCCTAGTTCTAGGGTTTCTGGTTTCTAGACCAGGGTTCTTTCTGCCAGATGGTGCTGTTTCCAGTAGGTGGTACTTTAAGCCACAAATGCTCAGCTTGTTCATGGTCTGTGGTGAGGTCCTCATTTCTGGAGCCTTTGGGACAAGTTTTAGCTGTAAAGGTGGCTTCCTGGATGGGCTCTGCAGGGGTTTGTTGGGAGGAGATAAAACAATGAATGTGAATAGAAGAGCATTGTGGAGTAGTGACAAAAGCACTGAACTTAGAGCCAGAAGATCTGGCTTCAGGTCCTGGATCGGACCCTTACTAGCTATGCAACTTTGGGCAAGTTACTGTACTTCTCATCCTTAGTTTCCTCATCTGTAAAATGGAGACAATGATTCTTAAACTACTTATCTCTCAGGGTTATTGCTAGGAGGACACTTTGCAAACCTTAAATCAGTATGGAATTATAAGCTCTATTTATTTCCACTGGATAAACAAGGAAGGGGGTTGATTTTTTTCCCCCATAGGAGTAGGGTAAATTGTTTCAAGCCTCCCTAAAGGTTTGCCAAATACCTTATATTCATGATATTATTTGATCCTTTGCTAGTTCAGCATCTGTCTTTTGCCTTCTAAATGTGGATGTTCTCAAAGATTTTGCCCTGGGACCTTGTTTCTCTTTTCACTTTCCCTTGGTGATTTCACCAGCTCCCTTAGGTCCGTTTGTCATCTCTATGCAGGTACATGCCTCCTAAATTTATATATTTAGTCCTAATTGGCCTTGAAGTGCAGTCCTGAGTCAACAGCTGCCTGTGGGATGTTTGTGCCTCTCGACTTCTCATGTACAAAACAATGCTTATGGCCGGTCCTCTAACCCCACCTTCCTCTAATCTTCTCTATTTCTGTTGAGGGTACACCATTCTCCCTGACACTTAGGTTTACAGTGTCTGAGTCATCATTGGCACGTCTTTCTTCCTCACATTCTCTATATAAAATCTGTCTTGTCATCTCTGCCTTCATAACATAACATTGTTCCCCTTCTCTATATTTATTCAGCCAGAACCCTAGTTTGGGCCCTCATTAACTCTCACTTGCTCTAGAAAAGGAGGAAATGAGCATTTATTAAGCACCTACTATGTCCCAGGCACAGTGCTAAGCACTTTACAAACATCCCATTTGATCCTTACCACAGCCCTGGGAGGTGGGCACCTTTTACAGTTGAGGAAAGCTAGGCAGGTAGACTAGCCTGCAGGGCTCCCACCTAAGTAAGTATCTAAGGCTAGATTTGAACTCTGGTCTTCCTGACTCCAGGCTGAGCACTCTTATCTGTCCATCAGTCTTTTCATTGTTCTGCCTGATCCTAGTCTCTATTTTTTCCAATTCATTTTTCACCCAGCTGCTGAGGTGATATTCCTGAGTCGCAGGACTGACCATGAGTATCATCACTCCTCTGTGATCTAAAATGACTCCTTATTGCTTCTGGAAAAAATACAGTTTCTCGTTTGATATTTAAAGCCCTCCACCACCCATCTCCAACCTTCCTTTTCAGACTTATTCCCCATCACATACTTTACCTTCTGTATAGTTGGAACATCTTGAATCCCTAAAACTACATTACCCAAACTTCCTTTCTACATTACCCACAATTCCTTTTCCTTTCTGTTTATGTGTGTCTTTTGCGTGATTGTATATAAGTTTTGGGTAACGCCCCTCTAGCTCTCTCTCTCTCTCTTCCACATGAAGTGAGTAGGAAACGTTCCATGTTCTCTAGCTCTCTAGTTAAATATTCATAAATCTCTATAAATATACTTTGGAGATATTGAATATTAATTTTAAAATCCACACTTCTGACCACATACTAGATATTTCTTAAATTTAGCGTCCCATCTCCTGCCCCTGTGCCTTTCCATCCTATGGACCATCTATCCCTCTGAGCCCAGAATCCTCTGCATTTAGAATCCTGAGCAAACAATCCTATCCTGCCCCTCCTTCCTCAGATTACCTCGTATTTTCTTATTTGCGTGTCACATCATCCCTTTAGTAGAATATAAACTTCTCGAGGGCAGTGAAGCTTTTAGCATAGTGTCTGGCATATAGTAGGGGCTTAATAAATGTTGAATGAGAATAAAAGATTTTTGTCTTTGTTTTTGTTTTCCTGGTGTGTGTCTCCACCCCTGCAAAGAGAGATCGCAGATCTTCAGGAAAAACTCTTTTCTTCAGAGGGGACTGTCCAGAAGCTGCTGACTGTGATTCAGGAGAAAGACGCCCTGATCGTGCAGCTGAAGCATCGAAGTGAGCTGTTGCACAAAATCTGCCAGCGTCGACCCCTGCTGGATGGCCTGTTGGCCTTCATGGCTGAAGGGGAGCAACTGGGCCCTCTGGCCAGGTCAGAACCACCAAGTGCCAGCAGTTCCCCACTCCCCGATGGTGCACCTGAGACTGATGGGCCTACCTGCCCACTCTCCAACAGCCAGGCCTTCTCTCTCAGTGAAGATGACCTAGATGACAAAGATTTGGACCAGACTATGTTTGGAACCACAGTGTGAGCTGTCCTGTCTGTTAGCTCTCCCTTCCTCCTAAGGCTTCTTTCCAGGCCTTCTCCTTATGGTGGTATCCATTCAAACCTGGGGGGATGAGGGTCCTCCAAGTCCCCCCTCAGAGAAGCAACCCCCAGTCTGTTCCTGGCCCTGTCCCACTGAGACAGGAATCCTTGCAAAACCAACTGTCTGTGAGGACAGGGGCTGATGGTCCGTGAGACTTAGATTCTAGATTCAGGGACTTAGTTTCTTCCTTCACCCCCAATCTCCCTTCCCCCTAAAAAGATTTTTCTCTGCAGAACCTTCAAACTCAGGGTGAACATGGACTAGCATCTCAAGGAGGGAGGCAAATTTCTTAGTAAGAGAAAAGTTTAAAGGAAAAACATAGCTTGACTACAGGGATATAAGGGGTAAATTCTCTAAATTCCCAGTTGGGCTTGGAAGCCAGGTCCTATTTGGTAGTAGTAGAGTGCCTAAATACAACCGTACGGTGAGGTTAATGATAGCGGGCCTGACTTCTTAAAGGGAGCTGACTCTTCAGTCAGAGTTTACTCCACCCTAGAGAAATTGCAGGACTTGGAAAAGGCAAAACCTACTTGGGAAGGGGAGGCAGATTAGCATTTCTGAAGATCACACTGTTCCAGATCATTGGGGCTTTGAAAACAACCAGACCAAACCAAACCTGTGGCTCTTCTCCCCCAACCCCTGCTGCTAGCTTCCCATTCTGGTTAGCCACCTTGACGGTGATCCATATTTTGAGAACTGTGCCATCCCTAGAGGGAACAGGAGTTCCTCATTTTGAATAATACTGGGGCCCAAAGGTTTGTTCATTTACTATGTAGCCTATTCTAAGCCACTCATACTTTTCTATCAGCTTTAGTAGGAAGTTTCTGTGTATTTTAAAATACTCTTTTTCAAATTCTACATTTGTTCTTGATTTTTAAAAAATTCGAGTGGGAGTTGTTTTCCCAAGCAGCCCTGCTAGCTCGCCTCTGTCGATATCAGATGGTTGGGAGGTCTGGCCAGTCTTCTACTTCTCTACCTTCTAATGTCGAGCCAGCTGGTTCCCGCGAGGCCTGTGACAAGGGAAGATTTCTGGATAAGAAAACGGTGGTTTCCATGCTCTGGTGAATGGCTCTCTGATGCCAGGTGAATCTCAGCCGAGCAGAATCGCAGCCTGAGAGAAGAATTCTAACCTTTGCTTGGCTTGGAGTGGATGGTAACAGGATTTGCCCTGGACACCTCTTCAGAAGAGCATCGACTATGGGCACACAGACTGGGGTAGCGGCTCCCATGCAGCTCTATGTAGCCAACTAGAAATCCTTTTTATATCTAATAGATGTCTATATTTTACATGTCTGTTTTCTATGGGGTCATTCTCAAACTGAACTATTAAATGGGAAGTTCACCATTTGAGGATAAACATTTCACTTTTTATAAAAGCAAGTAAAAGGAGAAAATCTTGCCTCTGTTTCCTTCATTCTCTACCTCCTGCCATCTGCCCTGGCTTCGCACCCAGTGGGTTGGGGGGGGGGTCACAGTGGACTGTCAGGGATCAACTAGAAGGAAAAGGGGTCACCTCATTCAGAGAATTCCGTTTCTGTTCCCCAGATCCTCCATCCAGCGTCTGAGGCGGGGGGGGGGGATGAAACAGGGGTCTGCCCTGCACCGGGGGGTCCATCGGGCTAGTGGGCAGTGAGGCCTCAATGCAGAGGACCAGAGATGGCCTGGTCTAACCCTTCTAGTCCGGAGAGGGGAAACCATCTGCCCCACGTCACAGCAAGCAAGTGAAAGAGCACGGATTTGACGCTGTCCTTTGGGGCTTTGTCAGAGGTCCGATTTCTTCCTACCCCTCCCGGCTTCGTTTGCGCAGGGCGCTGTGCCCGTGCCATTCTGCCGGACAATGCCAGCCTTGTAAGAGACCATTCGTCCCCGTTTTCCACTCCAGAAGGGGAGGGAGGCGGGTCTTGTCACAAAGGGAGGCGAGACTCCTGAGAATACGTCCAATGGGGTGACTCCCCCGCTGCGAATAGGGAGAAGGCAGGTGAGGGGGCAGACCTGGCCTGTCCTATTCCTCTTGTAAGCTGGGGCCGGGGCTCCCCAAAAGGGGGCTGATGCTCCTCCCAGAGAAAAGCCGCGGCCCGCTGCTCCGGTGGGGGACGGGCTGGAGGGGCCCTGGCCAAGTCCCCGATGGTAGGGGTGCCAGGATGGGGAAGGGATCTCTTTATCTTCCCCTCCTAACACTAAGTCCATTTCGGATGGCCACTATAACAACATAGTCATCAGCAGATCATGGGCTTGAACCCACCCCCTTCCTCATGCCAAATCCTAAGCACAGCAACTGTGGCCGACCCACATCTACTTCTGAGTTACACTCTCATGCCACCTGCCTGCCATCTTGGGTTGGATCTCTGGCCCCAGGGCAGGGGCTGTCTGTCCTTCCTCTGCCCCTTTGGTGTTCTAATGGCAACTGCTCACAGGCTGGGATTTAGGACCCGCCAGAATCTTTTAAAGAGGATGCCACTGGGGCAGCTACATTGTACGACTAGTCGTTAGAGCCAGGCTTAGGTTCAGGAGGTCCTGGGTTCAAATCTTGTTTCAGACACTTCTTAGCTGTGTGACCCTGGGCAAGTCACTTAACCCTGATTGCCTAGCCCTTACCACTCTTCTTCCTTAGATTTGATACTACTAAGAAAGTAAGAGTTAAAAAAATAAGTGATCCAATTCCCCCATTTTACAGAGGGAAAAAATGAGGCTGGGGGGTGGGGTGGTATTTCTTTGTCCCAAATCACAGCAGATGGGGCAGAATTCAGATTCAAACCTGACTCCAATCCCCGAAGGTCTGGCTTGTGCCTAGCGGAGGCATTCCCTGTAGGCGGCTCTCCAGGCTGGGCTGCTGGCCCTCCAGTGACCAGGGCTCTAGCTCCCAAGGAGGCAGCTTCCTCCGCTTCCAACGAGCTCTAGTGAGGAGCGGTGGAGCTTTTCCTGCCTTCAGGCCGGAGTCGTGGGGAGGCCGCTGGGCCTGGGACAGTGCCCAGAAGGCCTTGTCTTGGCTCTGCCCCGAACGCTGGGTGACCTTTCCCTCTCCCATCCTCCGGGATCATCGGTTTGGGGCCAAGAGGGGCCTCCAAGCTAAACCCCCTCATTTTACAGATGGGGAAAGGGAGACCCAGAGAACAGAAGTGACTTTCCCAGCATCCTACAGTGGTAAAGATGGGATTTGAACCTGGGTCTTCTTCCAAATGCACTGCTTTCCCCATCTGGAAAAAACCCTTGACCTTCCATCTTGGAATCAATACTGTGTATTGGCTCCTTGGTGGAAGGGTGGTAAGGGTGGGCAATGGGGGTCAAATGACTTGCCCAGGGTCACACAGCTAGGAAGTGTCTGAGGCCACATTTGAACCTAGGACCTCCTGTCTCTGGGCCTGGCTCTCTATCCACTGAGCCACCCAGCTGCCCCCTTAATATTTTTTATGATTTTTTATTTCTACAAAGTAAGTTTTAATGCCAACTCTTCCCACTGACTAGCATTGCTGGGTTCTGTCCATTCACTTCAAGTTCTAAAGGTTTCTGTGTTCAGATCTGCTTGGGAGACCTCTGCAGTGCCTCGGGCCACACTGGGCTGGACGGCGTCTCTCTGGGAAGAGGCAGGCCTGGCCGGGGCTTCCTAGAAGCCTCTGCAGAGCCCAGCCTGCCTCCTTAGCCCCCGGGGCCTGGGATAAAGGATAGGCCTGTGTGGGCTGGGTACGGAGAGGGTTACAGCCAGGCCCGTTAGGGCTCCACCCAGCCCCCGGGGACACTCCGCCTCTTAGCAACGCGTCCTGCCTGCCTTCTGGCACCGGGCACAGCTCTAGAGCCCAGAGGAAGCCTTCAGGACGGTGCCATCTGGGGAGAAAAGCTGCAGGTGAGGGGGAGTCATTTGGGGGTTCTCGGCTCTGCCTTCCTAGCTGGGTCATCCAAGCCTGGCTCCGAGGGGGCACAGAGGCCAGCCGGGCCATGGGGGGACGCCCCAGAAGGGCTGACCGCTGGGATTACGGGGGAGGACGGGGGAAGGGGCTCTGCTTGGAGGGGAGGGGGGAGGGCTAGCGAACCCCGATTCCCTGGTTTGCCAGGAGGGGGCCGAGGGTGCAGGGGAGGGAAGGGGAGGCGGGAGCTGGCAGGAGGGACGGTGCAGGGCCTCTGCTCCTTCCTCAGGCCACCGTCTTCTGGGCTGTTCACCTACTATGGAAGCCATTGAGAAACTCCGAGCAAAGTGCCTGGAACGTGGGGCATCCGGGATCCG
>NC_058130.1:714074398-714112361 GCF_016433145.1 Gracilinanus agilis | reverse complement strand
CGCGTCCTGCCTGCCTTCTGGCACCGGGCACAGCTCTAGAGCCCAGAGGAAGCCTTCAGGACGGTGCCATCTGGGGAGAAAAGCTGCAGGTGAGGGGGAGTCATTTGGGGGTTCTCGGCTCTGCCTTCCTAGCTGGGTCATCCAAGCCTGGCTCCGAGGGGGCACAGAGGCCAGCCGGGCCATGGGGGGACGCCCCAGAAGGGCTGACCGCTGGGATTACGGGGGAGGACGGGGGAAGGGGCTCTGCTTGGAGGGGAGGGGGGAGGGCTAGCGAACCCCGATTCCCTGGTTTGCCAGGAGGGGGCCGAGGGTGCAGGGGAGGGAAGGGGAGGCGGGAGCTGGCAGGAGGGACGGTGCAGGGCCTCTGCTCCTTCCTCAGGCCACCGTCTTCTGGGCTGTTCACCTACTATGGAAGCCATTGAGAAACTCCGAGCAAAGTGCCTGGAACGTGGGGCATCCGGGATCCGAGGCCTGGCCAGGTAACTCTCCTCTCCTAAAGCCCCCGGCTGCCCCCCGGCCTTCTGGCCCTACCCGCCCTGTTCTTTCACCCACAGGGTTTTTCGACGACTGGATGCCAACCGGAGCGGGACCCTGGACGCCGACGAGCTCCACCGGGGCCTGGAGGAGATGGGGCTGGCGCTGGAGCCGCAGGAGATAGAGCAGATTTGCCAGCGCTGGGACCGCCATGGCGACGGCACCTTAGACCTGGAGGAGTTTCTGCGGGCCCTGCGGGTGAGGCCCCGGGGGGGGGGAGGGGGTCCCCCCTGAGGAGTGCCGACCCAAAGAGGCCTGGCTCAAGCCGACACCGAGCGCAGCACCGAGGCGTTCTCTCCCAGGCAACTGAGCTGGGGCCAAGGCCTAGGGGGAAGCGGCCTCAGCCGAGGAAAGGGTGAACGGGCCGGGCCGGGAAGGACGGGCAGACGGGGAAGGCGGGCTGGACCGCTGCTGAAGCGCTTTCAGAGCCGGACACTCTGTAAAGGACCAGCCCAGCAGTGTGTGTGTGTGTGTGTGTGTGTGTGTGTGTGTGTGTGTGTGTGTGTGTGTGTGTGTTGGGGGGGGCGGCGCAAGAGGGTCCCCAGGCAGCTGGGAGGGGGATGCCCTGGAGAAGGGAAGAGCCTGGAAGCAGGAAGAACCCCAGGGAGGCTCGGGTCGCTAATGGAGATGATGGGAGTGGAAGGAGGCCGGATGCAAACACAGAATAGGTGGAGGAAGGAGAGCCATGAAGGAGGCCAGAGCCCAGGGGCCCACCACAGAAATAAAGGGTAGAATTTGGGGGGAAGATCATGAGTTGTTTGGGGCATACCGAGCCTGGAGGCTGCCATTCTTCACTCTCCACATTCTCAGGGAAGCTCTCCCAAACGTGGGGTTTCCCACAAATACTGGGCTATCCCCCCTCTAGAAGCCCCCAGACTTCTCCCTACTATTTCACACAAGAGAAAACCAATCCAGAGAGGGAAGCCACTTGTGGAGGTCACAACGCAGGAGGCAAAGGCCTGAGACCAGACCTTATTCCAAATCACCACGCAGGGCCCCCATCCGGGCCTCTTTGCTCGTTTCTGCTCCCTGCCCCCCCCCCCCCGGGCAAATCCTTCATGGTTTTGTCCCCTCGTCCCCAGCCGCCCATGTCTCAGGCCCGGAAGGACATCATTGCGGCTGCCTTTGCCAAGCTGGACAGAAGCGGAGACGGCGTGGTGACCGTGGGTGACCTTCGGGGCATTTACAGTGGTCGGGACCACCCCAAATTTCAGAGTGGCGAGTGGACGGAGGATGACGTGTTCCAGCACTTCCTGGACAACTTTGACGCCGGGGACAAGGACGGGCAGGTAGCCGGGCCTCCCCAGCTCCCTGCCCCGCTCAGTTCATCTTCAGGTTGCTGTTCTCTTGGAGTTAGAAAACCTTAATAGAGGTCAAATGACCCTAAAGATCATCTAATCCAGGGGTTCTTCCCCTGGATTTCCTGAATTCCTCGGAATTTTATTTTTTTAAATTCAGAAAGCTGTATTTCAACACAACTGGTTTCCTTTATAATCCTACGTATTTTATTTTTTATTCATTGAAAAACATTATTCTGAGAAGAGGTCCCTAGGCGTCACCAAGCTGCCAGAGGGATCCATCACACAAAAAAGGTTCAGATGCCCTGATTCTAGTCCAAAGGAGGCATCGAAGGCCCTTTCACTTGAGGCTGTGGGGCCAGTAAGCAGGGCCAGGGATCCCAGACCAGTATGCCTGACCACACACCCAGGGCTCTTTGCTCCACACTGCATGGCCTTCCTTCTTGGTGCCAGTTTTCTACACCGACTTGAAATTTGGAACACTTTCTCCTTCCAGACTACAGGAGCCAGGGCAGGACGGGCTGGGGATGGCAGACTCCTTCTGTTCCCCTGCAGGTCACTGCGGCAGAGTTCCTGGATTATTACAGTGGCGTGAGCGCTTCTGTGGATACAGATGAAGAGTTCGTGGCTATGATGACCAGCGCCTGGCAACTGTGACCAGTGACGCCCGGACCCGAGGGAAGGCATCAGAGGGCCAGCCTGAGAACTGAGCCATTCCCTCCTCCCCCACAACGAGCTTTAGTTCCCTCTTTCCCTGCCTCCACCCCAACCAACTCCCTGAGAGGCAGCTATTGGGGTCACTGAATTTGGACTCGGGACACAGATTCCAATCCTGGCCCTCCTTCTTTCCACTGATTCAGAGGGTCCAAGGGCTATTGGCACAGTGATGGAAGGGAACTCGGAGACCATCTGTTCCAATCCCTCATTCCGCAGATGAAGTGATGGGCAACTTGGGGTCACCATTCAGGCCTTCTACACCACCACATAAACGGGTTTTGCTTACCTCTAAGGCCCCTTCCATCTCTAAAATCCAGTGCTCCCAAGGCTATTCAAGGAGAGGTGGTTTACGGGGTCCCTCCTCTGTCCTGCTTCCCCCTCCAATAAGCCTTTCTCCCCTCCCTAGCCAGGTGTCACAAGAAGTCAGCTCTCCCCTCATCCTCTCAAACTACCCCCGTGTAACCTGTGCTTTTCAAATGAAATTCATGCTCCTCGCTGGCCTCTCTCTGTTGCCCTGTCATTCAGAATTGAACAAATGGGAGGCGGGAGGCGGGAGGCAGGAGGCAGGGAGGGGAGGTTCATGAATCTAGTTTCAAGTATTTGGAGAAATTTTACAGGGAAGAGGTAAAACTGGCTTTGCTTGATTGCAAAGGACAGAACTAGATGTAACGAATTGGGCAGCTAGGTGGTGCAGTGGAGAGTGCTGGGCCTGGAGTCACGATGACTCATCTTCAAGAGTCCAAATCGGACCTCAGACACTCACTAGCTGCATGACCCTGGGCAAGTCATTTAATATTTGCTTCAGTTTCCTCATCTGTAAAATGAGCTGGAGAAGAAAACCCCAAATGGAGCCATGGAGAGTTGGACATGACAGAATGACAAATGTAAGGTACAGGGTGGCTGCTCAGCTGAATAAAAGTTTAAAAATTCCCAATATGAGTAGTTCCAAAATAGAACTGCTGAACTACTCCAACCCCACCCTCATTGTGATCTTTAAGCAGAAACTGGATGACATCCAGTTGGAAACAGTGGGGTACAAACAGATTGAATGAACCGAGTTCCTCTTTACTTCTGAGTTCCTGAGCTGGTATCCCCTGGGAACTCAGAATAAAATCCCTAATCCTCCATCTCTCCCTGAAGGGATGATTCCCCCTCTGGCTCCCACCTTCCTCCCATGTTTGGGAAAAGTTCTAGGTTATGTGTACAGCTGAGCCTAGGGGAGTAAAGTAGGCCTTCCCTTGGTTAGCAGAGGATGGAAGATGGGCTGGAATCCCTTATCTGTTACCACCACCTAAATGACCTTGGACAAGTCATTTGAATCTTTATGAATTTTAAGTATCTCCATCTCTAATGGAAGAGGGACTAAATTTCTAGGATCTTGCTCAAAGGGACTTAAAGAGTATGATGGCACAGGTTGGGTGGGAGAGGAGTTATTTTAAGATATTATAAGACACTAAGAAGATATCAGGGAAACTGGGAGGAAGATATTCACAATTTACCATGCTCAGGAAGGAACTGGGGAAGAGAAACAGGACCCAGTAAAGGGAGCATCCACTGAAAAATAAAAGATGTGAGCACCAAGTTCTAGCTCTATGAAGCCTGTGGTATGTATACACCAGGAAAAGTACTATCCACAGTTAGAAAAACAGGGCTTGGACAGTGCCTCTGAAGCTCACCCACTGCCTGTGTGCCCTTGACCAAGTTAAGTAGCCTCCCTGGTCTTTGGCTTGCTTTTCTATAAAATGAAGGGCTTGCATTAAATGGCCTGTCAGCCTTCTTCCAGCTCTGGATCTATCTCACGAGTCACAATTTCTTTGGAACATAGTTCCCTCTTGTTAATTTGATGATCTATGAGGGCTCTTCCAAATCTAAATTCTAGGATTGTTACTAGAACAAGAGGCTGAATCTACATTTGCTGGGAGGGAAGACTCTGAACAGTATACTCAAGCTTGGCAAGGCTGTCAGGCTAACCTGGGTTCTTCTAAAAGGGAGCACTGAGATGAGGAATGGCTGAGGACCCCTGGCTCAGAAGGCTTCTCTACCAAGAAGGACTCCTATTGCCCAGTGGTCTCTGGTTCTGGACCGACATAAAGTAGAAAGAAGGCCTTGCTCCAGTGAATGCTTTTAGATTAAAGAATGATAATTCCCTGAAACAGTCCTAGAACTGCAGTGTTAGAGCTAAAAAGGACAACTTTCACTTCACAGAGGAAACAAAAGGTAGGATGTGGCAGTTGTGTTTTAGATCCAGGATGACTCAAGAGCCAGTGCTTTCCTCTTACCTGAGAAGTGATCACAAAAGAAGGGTCAAGGTCCAGACTTATAAGAAGAAAGAAGAGTNTGAGAAGTGATCACAAAAGAAGGGTCAAGGTCCAGACTTATAAGAAGAAAGAAGAGTAGAAAGAATATTGGCCTGGGAATCAATGACTAGATTATCACTACCCGTTCAACCTTGAGCAAGCCCCTTGTTCCTGGGCTTGTTTGTTTTATTTGGTTCAACCCTCTTCATTTTGCAAACTCTGATTCAGACGAATAAGACTTAGAAGAAGGACCTTTGAGTTTATCTTGTCTAATCTCTTCATTTAGTTGCTGAGGAATATCTGGAAAATCAAGAGGCTATTAAAATGTCTCTGTAAGGTCTCACAGGTCAGGATGAGAATGCCATTTTAGTTTCCCTTAAAAAAAAAAAAAGGCTAAACTCTGATCTTGTGTGGCAAAGAGCACAAGGCAGCAGACCCAAGTTTTTGTTAAAAGTTTTAATGTAATTCCCAAATACATTTCATATGACAATCTTACATAAATCTTCCAAAACACATGGGCATTATCTGGTTTTACCTGTCACTAGTTTTCTAAGCCTGAAAGCAGGAAGTGTAATAATGTTTAGCTCTGGCCTAACTATATCTCTCACTGGATGGGGATTTCAAGATAATTCTGGACCAAATTCACAAAAAGTTTCTTGTATGGACTGAAGTGGAATCTGTGCCCCTTTGCTACGCAGAAAGAACTCTGAAGGCCTCCACATGAAACTCCATGTTCCCAGTTAGCAGCTGACAAGTTTGAAGAATGACCCTAGCGGTTGGTGAGATCTGTGTAGTACAGCTGGATCTTTTCAACACAAACCAAGACCTGCTGGTCCCATCTTCTCTCTGGGCTTTGGCCAAGTCAGACCATGTGGGTTGGGGAGAGTGAGGAAACAGCACCAAGCTCACCTGCAGAGCCCCTAAGGACTCTGGACCTGTGAGTTTTGTCATCCAAGAGGGATTTTTAACTAATCTGAAAATATGTTTAAATGTCCTGATATCAAAGCAGAGCTGGGAGGGATAAGAGGGGAAGAGAGGAACAAGCCCAGAAGATAATGACAAAGTTATCTTGACAAAGTTATCTGTCAGCAGCCTAGGTCTCATGGCACCACTGGGATGTTGCCCAGAGAAACTGCTAATAAACAGTCCCATGATGAGAGTAGTCAAAAGCAAAAGAAAATCCTAGATGAAGGGGATTTCAGTCCCCACTGCTGCAGGAAGGACCACGAAGAGTATCCTATTTGTGGTGGGCACCAAGAACTTAAGTCAAATCCAGTTGTGTTAAAAGGAATCGAAGATTTACTTATGACTCCCCAAACTCCAGGGACATATCAGGATTATGTCCCATAAACCAACCCTTTCTTGATGCTGGTCAATGGGGTAGCTGTTCTCTCCCTAGCACAGGGGGTGGAGGTGGGGCTGGGACTTATCTCTACCATGGGCACATAGGTTGGAAGGACATGTGAGGTTGATATGGCATGGGGTAGAATGAACAGGCCAGGGCTGAGTAATTCCCCTCCCTTCATCCTGCCCATATTGGAAGACTAAGCTGGAGAAAAAAGTCCCTTTCCCCTCTGGGTGGTGAAGTGGGAGGGAGCCCAGCCTCTTCAGCATCCTAGTCTCAGCTGCTCCCATGATGGTGTTCATGCAAATAGTAATAATTAGCAGGGGAAAAGGATAAGGAGTCATTGTATCAAAATATCAAAGGAAGGGGGAAAGAAAAAAAAAATTAAACAACTCCAAAGACGCTAGCTCCATGACTGGCCCCACTGTTGGATAGATTACTTTTGGGAGGCTAACAAGTGTTCCCCACTAGCTGTTGTTACTGGGCAGCCTAGGGGCATCAACTCTCTGTTAGCCTGTACTTGGCCAGAACAAAACTGACTAAGCAAATGATATATAACATCTATTATATAGAGTGGCTTAGCTCTCCCTTAAATAGTAACAGAAAAGTACAAAACAATAGAGCTTCACTTTCTCAACACACAAAGAGCATCTTATTAAAAACTAAAAAAAAAAAAAACAAACAAAAAAAAAAAACTAAAAAAAAAACTAAAAAATCAAAACAAACAAAAAAATAAACCTTTTTAAAAAAAGGATCAGCACAATAGAAACCCCCCAAAACAATATTGGACACAGGAGGGAAAGGAGTTAGTGAAACACACCCACTGGGCCCTTCAATGCTGCCTGGGGGCTTGGACCTAGACAAGAGGGCCAGTGGAGAGAGTAGGGCCCAGAAGCTGGCAATATTGCCCTCATGAGGAGGTGGACAAGATGCAAAATATTCAGCCTGTCCATTCTCCAAGGAGCCCAAACTGGTGAGGAGGAGCAGTTTGAGGGTGATGATTCAGGGGAACAGAAATTGCTCAATGTTGCTTCCCTTGCAATTGGGCAGAGGCTCTGAGAGTCAGGTGATAACAAGGAGAGGACAGACAGACCCAAGAGCTATGGCTACAGCCCTGGAGTTACTGTAAAATGAGTTTCCGGAGGCTGGTGCCACATGAGCTACTGAAGAAACGGAATCCTCAGGTCCCAAGGAGGGGCTGTGTGTGACAAGTCAATGTGCCATTTCAATGAAAAGAGGGGGAGGAAGGTTATTTTTCTGCTCATCAATATGATGAGCTTTCATGTCCCAAACCACATTCAGGCAGTTTTCTGAGTCTGCTTTGTGTGGAATCTACTGATCCAGACCAAAGAAACGAACAAACAGAACAGGGATGCATGGTTCCTAAGTCCTGGAGCCGCCAACGCTGCCTGGAACGATTGAGGCGCCTGCTGGGGGATGGACAAAGCAGCAGCCTTGCAAGCAGATGAGCTTCCAGCCGCTATGTGCTCCCAACTGTCTGCCCATCCCCTTCATCACCGGTGCCTGAAAGCAAAGCACAGGAAGGCACCTCACTCACCCTCCATGAACAAAGCCCAACAAATCCCTTCCCACAGGTTATTCAAGAGTAGACCTGGGGCAAGAACCCACCCATTTCAAGGCAAAGAGCCTCTGGGAATTTTTTTTTTTTAAACTATGTCCTTCAGGTGATTATCTTTTTAGTGACACCTTCATCTTATATTTGGGAAAGAATCCAATGACCGCAGATCCAAATAGCAGCTTCCTCTGGGTTAAATAATCCTGAGGCTTGCCGCTATGGCTATAACCCACATACCTTCTAAAGGCTACAAGTAAACAGCTTTAAGCAACAGAGATGCACGTCTCCTTCATCTCCAGAACAAGATACTGCATAGTCAGCATTTTATAGGTAGAGACCTGAGTTCAAATGTCTCTTTCACTTACTACCTGTGTGGTTCTGGTTAAGTCATTTAATATCTCTGGCCCTCAATTTTCTCATGTGTAAAATGAGGATAGAGTTGTTATGAGGCTCAAATAAAACAATGTACATAAAGGGCTCTGGAAATTTTAATGGAGTTATATATAAATGTCAGTTATTCAGATCCTTATAAAGGCATTCACAAATGATTCTTAATGGGTTGGTTATTTGGGAAGTCTGGCAATGGTCCCTTGTCAGGCCTAATCCTGGGCTGGAAGGATCACTGCTTCTCAAGTGTGACATGAAAAAAAAGAAGCTTTTAATGGCTCTGGATGACATCATTGTTGGCCTAACCAAATTACCTTATACCTACTTCATTCTTAAGTGTCCCACTGAATATAGGGTCTCCAGCAATGTTTGCCAACATGAAAATTCTTTTCCCAAAATGAAGGCTGGCACCTTTGCTCAGCCTAACCAGGATAGGGTGTAGGTGGTTCCTTCAGTGGGGTCATAGAAAGGCTCTCATCCCTCTTACAGTCCAAGCCCTAACACACCATCAATGTGAGGTGGGGTGGGGTGGGGTGGGGGGTGGGGATAGGAATGAGAAACTTAATCCATTCAGTGTGGAGTTCTTAGAACATTATACAATAGGGAAAAAAGGCCAGAAAGGACACAGATCTGATGGGGTTATCTAGGAGGTTGCTGACATTCAACTTCACTGCCAAAAGGTAAGTCTGCCCTGCTTCTAGCTTTCCCAATAGTTTTGCCAGACTTCTAAAGTGGTCCCTGATACAAAAATGCATAAGAACTCCTATACTAGATGATGAATTCTCAGGAGACAGGGCCTCCATCAGTGTACAGTACAAGGTACCGTGGCTTCTCACAATCCTCACCCTTCCAGGCCTCTCTGCAACCTTTGTCACTGCCCATCATTGTCTCCTCTCTACGTTTTCATGACTGTTCTCTCCTGGTTCTCCTATGCCTGACTCCTCCTCAGTCTCATGTGTTGGACCTTCCATCTCATTAACTTCAGGTGTCCCCCAAGGCTCTATTGTAGGTCCTTTTCCTTTCTCCCACTATGTTATCTTGCTTAGTGATCTCAGCAGTTCTCTATAATTCAATTAATAGTTCTATATGGTTTATTCTCCTAGCTACTCATCCAGTTCTAACCTCTGCTGGTCTCTAGGCTTACATATCCAACTGCCTATTCGACTGGCTGCCTCATAAACATTTTAAAAAATATACCCAAAACTGAACACATATGTCTTTCCCCCTCAAACCTTCTCTTCTTCTGAAAGTCCCTAAAACTCCTGAGAGCTACCATTTTCCTGATCATCTAGGTTCACAAGTTGGGTATCATTCTCACCCCCAGCCCAATCCTCTCTTGCCAAGTCCTGTCCATTACACTTTTGCAACATGTCTCCTCTGTCCCCCTTCACTCCTCTGAAACTGCAGCCACCCTAATACAAGCCCTCATTACTTTATGCCTCAACTACCACTATAGCATTTCAGCTGGTCTCCTTGTCTCCACTGTTCTTCCCACTCAGCTGCCAAAGTGATCTTCCTAAAGCCCAGTTATGAACATGTTACCAGCATACTCCTCCACCCAAATCAATCCTAGGGACTCCTTATTACTTCCAGATTCAAACGTAAAGTCTTCTATTTGGCTTTTAAAACTCTTCACAACCTGGCCTTTTCCTAACTTTCCAACTAGTTTGTATTCTTCTCCCTCCACATATTCTGATATCCAGTGACACTGGCCGCCTTGTTATTCCCTGAACATGACTATCTTTTCCCAACTCTGTGCCTTTTTGCTGGCTGCCATGCCTGGAATGCTTTCCTTCCAGGTCTCCATTTCTGGGTGTCTCTGCCTTCTTTCAAGCCTCTGCTAAAATCCCACCTTCTGCAAGAGGCTCTTCCCTATGAGATTCCCTACATTTTATTCCATAAGACTATGAGCTCCTTGAGGGCAGGGACTGTTATTTATCTCCAGTGCTAAGCACTTTGCCTGGCACACAAGAGATGCTTAATAAATGCTTGCTAACTTGACTTGTGTGCACAGTTGGTTTACAATATCCCCTCTTTGATCTTGGATGAGTAACTTAGCCAGAGCCCTCACCCCCTCCAGTGGATGCAGAAGGAGCCAGGACATCATCATCGCTATCTTCTTCATTTGACTGTGTCACTTCAGGCTCTGGAGCTGGAGTCTTAGTCTCCTGTTCTTGCTCTATCCTGCTCCGTAATGCCAAGATCCGGTGATGCAGTGCTGCATATAATTGCCCTGTATCTTTGGAGCTGGCCTGCAAAGACAAAGGGAAATTGTATAAAGAGAAGAGATTGATGGGAGGTGGGGGGAGCAAAAAAAGACCAGAGCACAAGGCCTAAGGGTTGCTACAAACTTGCTGTGAGACTTTCCCTCTTTCTGTGTAAGGTGTCTCCAAAAGGAGGAGATAGAGGGTTAGAATAGATTGCCTCCAGGTTAGAAAGTCTAAAGGAACCAAAACCACATTCTCATTTGAGAGGAGAGTCAACTCAAAAAAGACAACTGACCAGTCTAGAAAAGGGATGTCTTTTCTGGGACAAACGACATAAATCTAAGAGTGAAAAAATCCCTGGCCTGGGAATCAGAAAACTTGGATTCAGTCAATTCATCTTCCCTGTTTGGATCTCCATTTCTTCATGTATAAAATGAGGGAGTTCAATTAGATAATCTCCAAGGTCCCTTCTGGCACTGTCTTATGACAATCACCCAAATGCCTTGTTCATCAAGGTCAGCAAAAAAACTGTCCCTGGCTCATGCCCTCTGAGGTGGGTAGACTGATAAGCCTGTGTGGTGGCCACTCCTCCAGCTCCATGCCACTATTTGGTATCAAGAGCAAAGGCATGCATCACCTACTGAACACCAGTAGTCCAGGGACAAGCTCTAGAAACACCACAGGCTATATGTCTATCCATGTCTCATGCAATGATACATTCTCCATCCTCTTGTAGTCAAATCAAAATGCTTTTGTTTGGTTTCTAAGGACTTCAAAAGCGTGCCCTCTGCTCTCTTTCTTAACTTCCTCCCATCAATTGGTCCCATTCTACTTTGCTCAGGCTGGTTCTCCTTGAGCCAAGTCAATGGCTCTTGACTAGGATGTTCACCCTCTCCACTAAATCGGATACTGTACATGGATTTTGTGAAGATGGAACTATCTCTCCCCTATTTTCTCTTTAGACTCCAGTCATCAGGAATGTATACACCCCACCCCAGTTAAGAATTAAGTGGCTGTGTGTGTGTGTGTGTGTGTGTGTTTTCTCTATGACCTACGTGTGTCATCGAGTAACAAATCAAAAATGACTGACTAGGGGCAGCTGGGTATCTCAGTGGATTGAGAGTCAGGCCTAGAAACAGGAAGTCCTAGGTTCCAATCCGGCCTCAGACACTTCCCAGCTGTGTGACCCTGGGCAAGTCACTTGACCTCCATTGCCCACCCTTACCACTCTTCCACCTAGGAGCCAATACACAGAAGTTAAAGGTATTTAAAAAAAAAAAATGACTGACTGCACCCTGGGCAGTCTGAAGCAAAGTTTAAGCTGTGATTTGTCCATGTAGAACTGGAAGGTGGACACAGGAAGTGATGCAAAGAACTATCTTTTAAATATGATGGTAATTTCCTGTGGGAGGGATTCTGCCCTTTGAACTTGGCCTTTGAGGAGCTCAGGTTTGAGACCTCAGACTGCTTCCTTTTTGGATTGTCACATGGGTGAGCGAAAGGCTGACTCCCTTTCCTTAGCTTTCTGGAGGCACTAGCCTCCAAAGAGGCTGCATGCGTGCATGCGTGCGTGCGTGCGTGTGTGTGTGTGTGTGTGTGTGTGTGTGTGTGTGTGTCTCTCCCATTTTCCCTGCTTTCACTCTATTTGTAAATAAATTACCATAAAAGTCAAAAGTCATTCTGGCTCGAGTTTTTAATTTGGAATTGTGTAATCAATTCCTCACAACCAAAACTCTCAAATATTCAGTCCAATCATAATTTTCCCGCTTTACAATTTAGGAAACACAGGGACAAATCCTACCTATACACAAATGTAAGCAGTTACCATCTCAATTCTAGCCATTCTTTAAGGCTCAGCTCAATGTCCCACTTCTTCTGCAAAACCTACCTTGATCAACCAAATCCTTGCTATCTCCTTCCCCTTAGAGCTGCCTGCCACTCCATTTAAATGCAGTCCTAAATTTTACTATATCTTGTATCGTTTCCTGTCTACGAACGCTGGTGTCTCTTTGGAATTTTCATGAGTAGGAGGTAAACTCCTCCCTCATGCCTTTCCTTCCTCCACTTGAACATAGGGGGTAGTGCTCAGTATAGATATGCTGACTACTTGACTTGTTTCAAGGCTCTCTCCATAAATGTACAGCTCAAACCTCAGCCTAGGTATGATCACATAAATAACATACCCATTTGCTTTTAAGGCAGAAATGAAGGCTTCCCCTTTGCTTTCTGCTCTAAGCAAACTCCCTCACGAGGAATGACCTACTCCCAGAACCTACTGAGATCAGGAACACTTTGACTCCTTGATCCTCAGTGTCCATGGCTGTGATTCGGATGCTCTTCTCACTGGCTTTGTCTATTTGCATCTGCGCCCAGAGTTTGGTGTTGAGGATGAGCCGCAGGCTCCCCTGGGTCCGCATGACTGAAAGCAACAAAACCAAGCAAATAAAGTCAGATGAAAGGTAAGCTACAGCATGACTCAGTCTTATGCCCTGGTGCCAGAAGGAAGACTCAATAGGGTCATATATGAATCCCAACAATCCTTTCAAGGTCTGGGAGAAAAGGGGAGCATGAGGTGGTCATTTCCTGATTAAGTTAATCATGGCATGGCATGGAAGCAGTTTAGTTTTCTACCTGTAGAAACTATGGTCCTTCAAGCCTAGAAGGGAGGATGGAGAGGACATGGATCCATTCTTTTTCCTGGATAAGGTGGGGACTTACAAGCAGGTATAACTCATGATATCAAAGAGGTGAAAAGGAACTTGCGCTTGCCCTTTAGCTCTCCTTACCTAGTCGGGATTGTAATGTCCCGTCATCTGTTGATGCCATGTCATTAAGCCTGAGAAGTCCTCTGCCTCTTTCCACCCAAGACTGTGATGTTTTGTCAAATACAAACAACTTGCACTGGATCTGTAATAGAGAAACACTCTTGTTCACTTAAAAGACTCCTGATCAACATGGCCATGAATTTTGGAGGGGCCAGGTCAGGCTTCTTCTCTAGCGCCTGAGGGAATCTAAGGACTCTCAGGCTCGGGTCTGGGAGACATTTCCCGCAGGCATGTAGCCAAGTAATGTAAAACATACCACATGGTCAAACTAGCTCTTAAGGTCCTGAGACTGCCCCTCATCATAGAGAAGCTCAATTAGGACAACTTGGGCAGCTACTCCTGTTGCTGACCCTATTGTAAGATGAGACATGCTGACTGGTCAAAGTTGCTTCTTGCCCAACTCCCACCTTACCTGTAACACATTGCTCTCTGCCTCTTCTCCGGTGATCACTTCCACCTTTTCCAGTAAACACTTTCTGGCCGTGGCCTTGGTGTAGGCGGCTGCTGACTCTGCCAGTGATTCTGAAACATTATTAGCTAAACAACATTTTCCATGTTTGTTTGGAAAAGAGACTATTTATCCAACATAAAAACACACACAAAAAAGAATCAACCTGGTCATCTGGGCTATAGAGTATGATGAAGTGATGGGCAGTCAGAAGGAAGAGTGAATTAAACCTCAAGAAAGAAGTCTAAAATTAGGTTGCAATGAAAAACATAAAAAATAAAAACTGATATTTTTGATATAAAAGATCCTTTTTAAGAAATTCCTAAACATATACTTCTACAAAGTGCATCCCTAAAAAGTTTTATTGACCATCAAAATAAGAAAAATGAATCCATTACTTCTAATGGGTTGCACTAACAATGGTCACTCTGGTAAAAGGAACCTCCCTTCTAATTAAGTGGATGATAAAAATTAATTTTTTTTAAATTGGAAGGGACTGTAAAAATTATCTAGTCTAATGTTCTAATTTTACAGAGTAAGAAACTGAGGTCCAGAAATCATAAAATGACCTATGGTTAGATAGCTAACAATGAACAAAGTAAAAGAAATCTCAATAAAAAAGCTCCTGAAATCCAGATGTTAACTTTGGGGCAGAGTTAAAAATAACTGTTTAGCTATAGAAAAGATGGAACTCCAGGTCTTCACTGATCCTCACTGGGGACTGGCTCTGAGGCTGGGCCCCCAGCCTTTCAGGCTATACAGATGACTAACTCACTTTGAAAGTAGACTGAACTGTATTTGTTGCCCAATAAAAGTCATAAAGCAGACCAGGCATTTTCAGAAATGGTTCCAAAGTATATTTTGCAAAGTAGGACAACTCCTACCCCTGAAGGCTCAAGTAACTAGGCCCATCACAGTGAACCTATGGCACATGTGCCAAATATGGCACACAGAGACCTCTCTGTGGGCATGTACATCATCCTCAACAGAGTTAGTTACTAGAAAGGCAGAGGGACTTTGGTGGAGCTGCTCTCTTTCCCCTCTCCACCACATCTCCCTGCCTTTCTATGCTTACTCCCTCCCCTGAGTGGAGCACCCAGGCCACTCCCTTCTTTCTCCCTCCTCTGCATGGGGTAAGGGGATGGCGTGGGGGTGGAGTGGGGGGGGAGGAGAGTGCCACTCTGTCTCTGGGGGCAGGGCAGGGCACAGTATGTGGTCTCTAAAAGGTTCGCCATCACTAACCTAGGCCTTTTGAACAAAATATAGCAGGTCTTTTTTTAAAGCCTGCATCATCAGAACAACCTCAGTAATTTTAAACATAATTAAGAAAGTAATCTCTAACTGCTCCCATATGGGATGTTCATGATTTACCTTTCTCAGGAGTTGCTTCTAGGGAGGAGGATTCTGAGCCAGATTCAGCAGCGGTATTGTCCTTGCTGGAATCTATACTAGCTTCACTAGATTTTGGTGGACTCTGCAGAGGATAAGTGATACATACATATGAAAGACTTTTAGCAACTCTGGAGAGATGAAATCATTATTAAGGAGAAAGCTTTAGAATCATAGCCACTCATGATCTATAAATCTTCTTTCTCCAGAGTCTGGCTAAATTGAAACACCCGATTCCATATGGACTGGCATCCTTGGATTTTCACTGTCTATGAATATCCCACCTCAGAAACTACAGATTAGTTTATTCTATTATTTCCAATGCCTGAGGCATCAGGAGGCTAGAAAACTGGGCATTTTAGTTTACGCAGAATGAGAATAGAAACTATTCCACTGCCCTTGTTCTGGTTTCTCTGTTTTTTCTAAAGTACTTGGGTTTATTGCAACTATCTCTCACCCCAATTACATGTAAAAACAATTTCCAATATTCTGCAAAGAAAACAGAATCTCAAATTTTCTCTCTCCTTCCCTAGAGATAAGCAATTTCTCCCTACACTGAGATGATAAGCAATTTCATATAGATTTTAAATGTGCAATCATGCAAAACATAGTCTTTTGTATTAGGAAATGTTAAAAAAAAAAATTAAGAAAGTGAAAAAAATTTGCTTTGGCCTGGATTCAGATTATATCAATTCTTTCTCTGGAAGCAGATGGCAGTTTTTAGCATGAATTTTATCATGTTTTGAATCACTGTATTGCAGAGAATAGCTAAGTTATTCAGAGTTGTTCATTGTTCAATATTCCTGTCAATGTCCTCCTGGTTCTGCTCATTTCACTCTGATTCAGTTCAGGTAAGTCTTTCCAGGTATTTTCTGAGCTCCTCCTGCTCATCATTTCTTTTTTGTACAAAAGTATTTTATTACAACTATATGCTATAACTTAGTCATTTCCCAATTGATGGGTATCCCCCTCACTTTCCAATTCTTTGCCCCTACAAAAAGAGCTGTTTTAATATTTTTGTACAAATAGGCCCTTTCCCTTTTTGTTTTTAAAAAACCTATTTGGGATACAAACCTAGTAATGGTATTTCTGGGCAAATATCCTTGTTAGTTAATAGCACTAAGACTCTTAAAAGATTGATTTTGGTGGAAGGAAAAGCTTATTTATCATCTTTAATACTTCCTACATAGCATTACAGATCTCTGTGTTTCACCTTCCTTGGAAATAAGGTTGGAAAGATGCAAACTCAAATTCAAATTTTTGTTATAAAATCACAGAATTAAGAGTCAGAAGGGACTTTAGTAGCAGTCTGGTTCAACCAGTACCTGGAAAGGATACTCAATATGCCATACAATGAGTGGTTGTACAAACTCTGCTTGAAGACCTCCACTGAGGGGAAATCCATAATCTCAGGACAGCACATGCCACTTCTTTCCAGACACGAAATCTAAATCTGTCTTTTTGCAATTCTAGTCCACTGCTCCTAATTCAGCCTTTAAAGGCCAAACAGAATAAATCTCTTTTCCCCCCTCCAGATGAAAACACTTCCAATACTTGAACTCAGTGGCCTACTACACCTCACCCCTAAGTCTTTTCTGCTATAGCCAATGCTATGAGTTCAAGGCTATTCAGAATTCTAGCTGACTTCTGTATGTTCTGCAATTTCAATCTACTTCTTAATGTGTAGGACTAGATCTGAACACAACACAGTAGCACATGGGGTCTGAAAAGGGCAGAGAACAGAGGATGCTTAGAAGCTATTAAAGCAACTTGAGATTAATTATGGCGTTTTTTTGTAGTAACATCATACTGCAAATTCAAATCTTTTTCAGACAATCTTAAAATCTAACCATGCCTCCCTGATTCTATATTTGTAAAAAAAATTTTTAACCCATGTTTAAGACTTTACATTTATCCCTATTGAATTTCATCTTACTTGGATCCACCATTTTATCCTAACCAGATTTTTTTGGACCCTGACTGAAAATTTTCTAGTTTCTCAGCTATCGAAAAAATTGTATTATCTAGCCCACAGTTAACTTTTCCACAAGAATGGTGTGAGATTTAGCACACAATTTCTGCTAAAATTGAGAAAAACTATCTTTAGAGTATTCCTCTTACCTACTAATTTAATAACCTTGACAAAAGGAAATGAAGTTGATCTGACATGACCTGTTTTTCCCCCACTTTTTGATCCCCCCCCCAATTACATAAAACAATTTTTAACATTTTTTAAACCCATACTTCCCATCTTAGAATCAATACTATGTATTAGTTCTAAGGCAGAACAGTGGTAAGGGCAAGGCAATGGGATCACACAGCTAGGAAGTGACCAAGGCCAGATTTGAACCTGGGGCCTCCCATCTCTAGGTCTGCCTCTCAATTCACTGAGTCACCCAGCTGCCCCACCTTTAATATATATATTTTTAAATATTGAGTTCCAAATTATCACCTTCTCTCTCCCCTCCTTTCCATACCTCATTGAGAAAGCAAGCGATCTGATATAGGTTATATGCGTGCAGTCTGACATGACCTGTTCTTAATGAACCTACATATTTTCTTTGTGATCACTGCTTCCTTTTCTAGATATTCACCAACCATCATTTTAATGAACTGCTCTGGAACTGAACTCATGCTCAGGAGACTAAAATTTGCAAATTATTTTTCCTTCTTTTTCTTTAACACCTGGGACTAAATTTGCTTCTTCATTCTTTTTGTGCTTATCCTATTTTCCTAATTATTACCATTCCCTGGGCTTAGCCATTCCACTTGCCAGTTCTTTCAGTACTCAAAAATGTCACTCCTCTAGGCCAAATGATTTTATTTCATTCATGGTAATCATTACTCAGGAAAAACAAATAGCTCTTAAATCAATGTCAGATGAATCAGAAGGATGCTAAAAAAAATGATAGTTATTCACTTGTACATCTGAGATTACATCTTGGCAGTCAGAATTCTGCATTCTGAAGTTACAAGACCTCAGCCACTTAAATTATTAGAAACCATTTGTTTTTTTTAAAAAACCTTATTCTGTCCCCTTGACTTACTATGAAAATTGGGTTTTCCTTTTAATGATTTGAGATTTCATACCTCTTGTACAATAAGATACTTATTAACAAAGCAACAGAACATTAGGAAGTGTTAGGGCGGGAAAATACTTTACAAATCATCTAGTATAATTTCCTAATTTTATAGAGAAAGACCTACAGGAGAAGAAAAGACTAGTCTAAAGACACACAAGTGGTCATATATTTCATACAATGATCATTCCACTATGCCACTCAACTTTACCATATGTTTATAATTTCAAATGGAGAGAACTTCTTAAAGAATAATTTTCTCTTTATTATAAAAGCCTCTATATTGTGACTGGCTTCCTCAGGAAAAGCTTTGTCACCTATAATAATAATAGTTCTGTAAGGTTTACATAATGATTTACTCACAACTGCCAAATGATATTATGGGAAGGAAGGCTTGAGGAAGCTAACTTTTCCAAAAGTGAAGTGGCAACTTCACTGATGTGATGAGGGGATTCATTCAAGGTCACGCAGCAAAGCAGATGTTATAAATAGGATTTGAATTCAAGTTCCCAAGTCTAATTTTTCCCACTATACCATGTTCAACTTTACAGTAAGGAATGATGCACTGTCATTAGGTATGAGCCAGGAGAATATAAAATCTCTGCCTAAATTTTATCAAGGTCAGGTCAAAGGGGGGAGGGGAGGGTGAAGTTAATCATAGCTTTAGAGATAAGAACTAAACATATAGGTGGAAGAGCTCGTGGAGGGAAGACAAGGAAGAGGAACAAGAAGTAACTCACCAATACCCTTTCACTCATGTTCTGTCCAAACACAAATTTGTTGCTGGAGGTATCAGAACTACTTGTTGAATTCTCTAAACTGAAGAGAAAGGTTATTATTAACAAAGCTAAACAGAATACTAGTTTATTAATTTGATGCATCCTCTTAAGGAACATGTGAAAATGAAAGAGCACGCATGAAAGTTGGCATTAGGGTTTACAATGTGCTTTACATAAAGCATCTTATTTGATCTTATTAACAATCTTGTAAGGCAGTAAAAGATATATTATTATTCCCAATTTACAGATAAGGAAACTGAGGCTCAAAGAGGTTAAGGAGTCAGGAGTAATATTCAGTCCCAGTTCCAACATCCTCTGGCATGTGGCCTTTCTTACATTAAACATGCCCTCCCACCCTCAGTCCCATGAATATAACATGTTGGCCTTAGAGCCTATAAACCCTAGACAACACCTTCTATCCTAGATCTCTGCAAGTATTCAGAGGGTCTTATTTCTCATTTAGTCTCTACTGAGTTCAGGAAGTATTACTTACTTTGGGCTAGATACTGGGGATAACAACAACTGATGATATTTACCACCTTTAAGTACCTTATGAGATACTTGTGGTTACCTTCATTTTACAGATGAGGAATCTGGGGGCAAGGGAAATTAAATGATTTGCCCAGGGATGTAAAGCCAGTAAGTGATAAGAGAGAGGATTGGAACTCAATTCTTCCTACCTCCTCCAAGATGAACTATGATAACCTAACTGCCTTAATGACAGAAAAGAAAGTCTTTACTAAAGTTCACAGAGCTCCTCTCTAGTTGTAGATTTATGATTCTCTCTCTTTTTAAAAATCCTTACCTTCCCTCTTAGAATCAATACTGTGTATTGGTTCTAAGGCAGAAGAGTGGTAAGAGCTAGGTAATGGGAGGTAAGTGACTTGCCCAGGGTCACCCAGCTAGGAAGTGTCTGAGGCCAGATTTCAACATAGGAACTCCCAGCTCTAGGCCTGGCTCTAAATCTGGTGAATCACCTAGCTGGCCCTGCTCATCACTGTTATGATTAAAATATTCAAGAGACTTTTTTGGGGGGTAAGAATATCAATTTACTGATTAGACTAGCATATAATCAACAAATTAATAGGTCAGTGGCCTTCTTGACCAAAGACCAGGAAGTTCCCTCACACAGAGCCATATCTATAAAATGTGGGAGTTCATTATTCAGTCCCTTCCCTAGACATCTCAAGACATTTCTGATTAGTTAGTGAGAAAGCTGACCATTAAGACTCTTAACCCTTACCCTACCCCACAGGTTAAGTGGTCATGTAGGCAGAAAAGCCTTTATTTATTGATAAGGTTTTATTGGGGGTAGAGAGGTATTCCTGGGGAAGCAAGGAAATAAAAAAATTCAACAGACTGGTTTGGGAGCTCCTCTAATCCAGGACCCTGACACAGGAATAATTCAAAAGAAAAAAAATTTTTTTACAACACAGATAAGACAACATAACATAAAAAAAAAATACAAAGTAATTGGGTGGGGGGCATTAAAACCTTATGGGAATCAAGAAAGGTCTCTTAGAGATGGCTCTGGTGGTGAGGTTGAAAAAGGAACTGGGCATCCCAACAAGTAGAGGTAAAGAGGAATGACATTTCAGACAGTGTGTGGAGAAGTGGATGATCAGATGCTATGGATGGAGACTAGCAAGGAGAGTCTATTTTGGAATAGGAGTGCACAAGGAGCAGTAATATGAAATGAGTCTGGAAAAAATGTGGAGGTCTTATAAATGCCAAGCTGATTTAAATTTTATCCTAGAAGCAATAGGGACCCACAAAATGTTCTTAAGGAACATTGAATGTGTCATGGTCAGATTTGTGTTCTTAAAACATCAATTTGGGAGCCAGGAGGGAATGGATTAGAGAGGGCAAAGACTAGAAACACGGAGACCACTCAAGCGGTAGAAGGGAATGGTTTAAACTGGGGGGGGGGGGGGGGGAGTTGCCATTAAGTGATGAAGAAAGGATAGATGTGAGACATTATGGAGGTAGAATTGATAAAACTTGACAACTGACTGGAAATGGGAATTGAATAAGAATATAAAAACACAGGATAATTCAGACTAATTGAATATGAGTGACTGAAAGGATGGTAGTATCTTCAACAGAAATACAGAAAAGTTAGGGAGAGGTAGATTTTAAGGTATAGATAAACCGTTTCTGACACACAGAATGTGAGATATCCAGGAGCAACTGATGACAAGGGGTCTGGAGTTCAAAATAGAAATGAGGGTTGGCTATATGTATTTTAAAGTGTGTAGAGATTTTAGTTAAATGTCTATGACTTTTCTCTTAGCAGAGATTCATAGAATTGTCAGTCTCTATCCAAACATCTCTCTTGGGTCTCGAAAATGGAGATTTTAAAATGTAGAAGAGAGAAGAGTATATTCTACATACGAGAGACAGAGAGCCAATGTAAAGCTACCAAGACCAATATGGTCTATCACATGTGAGCAACAAACAGGAAAGGTCACTTTGGATAAAGTATGTGAAGGGAATAATATATAATATAAAAGGCTTCAAAATGCCACAGAGGTGTTTGTAGTCGATCCAAACTTTGAACTACTAGGATTTATTATGCATAAGTATATTCTGGTCAAAGTTTATGAATTAAAAATATCATTTAGTATGGATATTTTCTTTATGAGCATACCCCCAAACCCCTTCAGACCTTAGTATATCTACTTCTTGATGAGTTAGTTGCCACTGCTGAAAAAAATTTGTCACATAAGGGCTCATATCATCTCCCCGAGCTAAGTTCTATCTATACCAGCTCTCCCTAGGATTTTTTTTGATTTAATTTTTGTCTGGCATGATCTACCAAAGCTTATGTTTTAATGGCATATCCTTCAAAAAGTCCAAGTTTATTGCTAATCCATACTTAAGTGCTACATTAGGGCTATAGAAGCATAACAGTAAGAGGTAGACCCCTGATTGACAGGGCAATAAAGATTTTTCTTCTCTTCTTCTCTCTGATCCATCTGGCATGTTTTATTTTGTGTATGTGCACAGAACATCAATTTAGAGGTCAAAGGAACTTTAAAAAGCTTTCTAATGTGACCTTTATTTTATAAATGAGGAAATACCCAGAGTTGAAGTCCCTTGCCCCAGGACACATAAGCAGTACATGGTAGTGGGGATTTGGACTCAGGTCCTCTTGAATCTACTCTAGTACTCAATCCACTCTGACACCAGATCCCCTATTCCCCTATGATAGACAGAGCCAGTGGTAGTGGAGCTATCAAGGACTCTCTATCTTAAATCACAAGACCTGACACCTTTCCCAGCAATAAAATTGTGCCAGTCTAGATGTGACATGTCAAATCTGGGGTCCTGAAGCTGCAAAATTCCAGAATGTAGAACCAGATCAAAATGTAACTGGGAAATGTTAACAAAATTAAACACCCACACCCACCATCAATTTGTGGTTTTCTAAGTCTCTACTTGAGTCTGAAACTACTGGACTAGGTAATCTCTTGCTAAGCCCCACTTACCTCTGAGAAAAGAAGTTTAAATCTATACCCAGCACAAATTGTTCTAGCAGTAGAATATGTAATGGGATTGGGGGTGGGAGGGAGGCACAAGGCAAGAGAGGAAGGAAATAATATTTTATATATTATATATGATGTAATTTGTATATTATACATCAATTATATAATAAACTATTTTAATTATATATAAATATAATATAAAAATGATAATTATATATAAAATGGTAATTTTAAAAATGAGCAAAATAAATTATTTTGGACACATTTAGTTGAAGTTGGATAGAGTATTTTATAAGAAATTGGAAGTTTGGGGCTGAACTTTCAAAGAGAGACTAGTAGTAGAGACATGGAATACATGAGTTTACTTAGAGGCAGTACTTAAGGGTGTGGGAATGAATGAGATTGACACAGGGCTGAAACTGGGGATTTTAAAATTCAGAGGTGAGGAAGAAGTGCATTCTTTTCATGGGGGACACAAAACACAATGGCACAAAGACAGGACTGGGACCATCACATGTAAGTAATAGCCAAGGTTTCTAGAATATGTAAAGGGAGAAAAGAGTACGAAAAGAAAAAGGGAAGGTTGAAGACAGATCTTTGGGGAGAATATCAAGAGGTAGAAAAGAGGATAGGCAAGGCAGCAAAGGAAATAGGAATGACCTAAGATACAGAAAAATCAAGAGAGTGTGGTATCTTTGAAGCAAAGATAAAGAATATATAGGAAAAATGAGTTGTCAATGGTATCAGGTTTCAGAACACAAAACAAACAAACAAATAAATAAAGGGAAGAGGACTGAAAAAATGTCACTGGATTTGGTGATTAGATCACCCATGATTTTATTAAAAGCAGTCTTAGCAGAGTAGTGGAAGAAGAAGCCAGATTCCAAAGGGTTGAGGAAAGAAGGGTAGAAGAATAGGTGGTAAAATAGAATTTAGGGAAGAGAGGAAAGGCTTAAAGGTAAGATTTTTTAAAAAGATTAGCAAGATCCGAGGATATTTATAGGCAAGTAGAAAGAAGCCAGTAGTGAAGGAGAGATTTAAAACTTAATCAACTGAAGATGAGTCAGAAGATATGAAATAATATTAAATAGGATTTTTAAAAAAGGTCTCCCTCTTTAAAAAAACTGGATTATAGCCCTTGCTTCAAGGTTTAAGGTTTCCTTCAGAAAGGTACATAAAATTAATTATCTTCCCCTCCCCTAATTTTGTTACTTTTAGCCAAAGGCCTCTGCAAAGGGCTATGTTATATATTCAAAAATAATATATCCATAGTTTAATGTATCAAGCACCCACTACTCTTTATAAGAACTCATTCCAGGTGCTAGAAAAACAAACATGATTTAGTACTAGTTTCAGTTCTGCTACTATCTGTGTTGTCCTTGAGCAACTCCTTTCATGCCTGTTATCTTCCTTATCTCTGTTAAATGAGGGAACTGGACTGGATGATCTCTGAGGTCTGAAACAGCTCTGAGACTGATTTTTTTATATTCACAATTTAGCTAGAAAAACGGAGCAGAGTAATTTTATAGTTTCTTGTGATTCCCCTAAATTGTCCAAAATAAGATGAATAGGCAATATGAGTAACAGACTAAGAGATCACAGTCTACTAAGGGAAACAAAGACATGTACCCCCAAAACTAGCCCAATTAAAAGGTGCTGTATTAAGAGAGGTAGAAGTACTGAGAACTCAGGAAGGAGTAATGGCTTATGAATTGTGAACTACCAGAGGAACGGTTTATTTGATAGGGACTTCATTTCGATTCTGTGGGAAAAGTGAATATTTTTTTAGTTCCCTCAATAACTTTCCAACTTTAACTCACTCTTATAAGCCCCTGACATCGCCAAATAACTTAAAGTAATAATGTCCTCCTTCTAGCCCCAAGAGCCTATACATCTCATCAAGGTAGACCAAACTAGAAACGACTTCTAGATGAGTAAAACCTTTCGTAAGGGAAAAGCAACCTAATTATAATGAATCTTGATCAGATCATATAGGACTGCTACCTTTCCCATCATTTATAATCTTGCAACCAATTTTCCCAGGCTTTCTATGGTCAGTGGTAGTATAGAGCACAGGAGTCAAACATCTAGCCCACGACTCCTTGAAGTGTGGTCTGAACCAGAGTAAAATGTAACTGAGAAATATTTATCAAAAGAAATAAAAATACAGACAATACATATTAATATGGGGTTTTCTAAGACAATATAGACAGCCTGAAGAGATTCTTATAGTTTAGTGGTCCCAGTTTCTATTTGAACTTGACACTCCTTGTGTAGAGCACTTGAAGGAAAAAAAGCTCCATACTGATCATAGGACTGATTCAGAGCTAGTGGGGGCTTTACATATCATCTAGCCCACTTTATTTTACAGATGAGGAAACCTGAGGCCCAGAGCAATTAAACAAGGTTGATTATATATATTCTATTATAGTCTTACTTTAATGCAGCCCAACCTCATTCTTATTGCTCCCTATTACCTACTTATCTATTTACATGCTATATTCCCCAAAAGAATAGAAATTCCTTAATGGTAAGGGCTTTTTTCCCAATTTTTATTTTTGTATCCCTTTATCTAATTGTGGTATCTTGTGCCCCACAAGTATTTAACAAATCTTTGTTAATGGAACTGAATTATAATGGTCACCCTGACCACAAAAGCATCCAAATTAAAAATGACCTGTCCTGACTTCCAAGCCAAGTGTTGGTCACAGAACATCATGAAATCATGGATCCTTGAAGACTGTCCAGCAGTACAACCTCATGTCATAAATGAGAAGGTACAACCCAGAGATGAACAGCCTTGCTGGGCAAGAGTTGGTTGAGTTCAATGCTCCAGGGAGGCATCTCTTTTGGTTAACATTGTCCTCCCACTTCCAAGGCCACTAATTTTGCTAATCATCATTACTGAAAGCTTATCCCCATATAGAAGAGAACCAGCAGATACATCAGCTGCTCACCTGGAGCTGATATACTGTAGGAAATAGTTTGTTGCAGATGGCGTTTCAGAGCTCGGATGCCCTGCATTCGGGAGGTCAGTTGTTTCAGCATTTTCATGTCCTAGCTGAGAAAAAAGAGAGTACACGTTTCAGATTGAGTGGATTATGTAGTCCCCAGAATAACAGTGTTCACCACCTCTCTCAAATTAAAAAACAAAAACAAAAAACCCTACATTTTTTGGTCCACAATTACTCTTAAACTATATAAACCGTGGGAAATGAGTTTCTTATTTTAGTCGTGGGGGTGAGGAGTAGGAAAGGATAGCCTTTATCATTTCTATTCCATGTATCTTTCTCCCACCCTTAAATAAAAAGATCTGAAAACTACAGGAGGTATAAAACCTCAAAAGATCTGAGCTTGTAAAAAGTTACAATTAAACTGGGATTTAGATTTTCACTTCCAGCTTTCACATCAACAAAAATAGGATGACATCAGTGACCTTTACTGACAACACTTATCTTCAAGGACCTAAAAATACTTCAGCCATGTTTAGTTTTTTAGTTTCTTTTTTAATCCCATTGCAACCGTACAACATTCCTAAACTGATGGTAGAACTAGGGCTCCCCCTCAAATGTTCAGGGAACAGTAGAAAAGACAGGTTTCATGGCTATCTTCCTATTTTCAATGAAAAAAAACCATTCATTAGCCCAGACAATATTTGTACCATTACCATCCGGAGGGTGAATTAACACCCTGCCCCTAAAAGCTCATCTGACTCCATGACAAGCAAACCCCAAAGCAGTCAACTGTCTTGGCTTGAAGCCATGGCAACAAATACATGTACTTTCAAAGTCACAGATGGGATAGGATGAAGATGATAACAATTGGTACCATTCTTCATACATCTATATTGCCAACCATCATTGTTGCCTCCTGAGCTTTTGAGAAAATGGTTGTTTGGCCTACAAATTGTCAATAATACCACAGAAACCATTTCCTCACTAATAGGGAAGGGATACAATATTTTCAAAGTCTATACACTAGTCACAGCAGACACATATAACTCTACTTCATGGCCATAGTCTATAACGCATGTTGCCAATTTATAATCTTCTCTACAGTTAGAATGTTCAACCATAGCAAACAAAACTTTAGAAAGGGAATTCCTTGCCCATCTCAGTAAGGAAGCAATGTGAGCATTCCTTTTTCCTTCTCTAAAAGTCAATGCACCAATGGCCTATTTGTATACCAAGATTCACCTCTCTAGCTCCTACCCCTACCTACTCTGTTTTAGATAAAAGTTGGCCATGATAATAGACACAAAGTGGTGAGTTTCCCTAGCCAGACTCATTAGGACAAGGTATTCCAAAAGTACCATGCTCATTTTGGCTTTGATCTTCTAGAGAACACTGAGTCAGGTGGACTCATAGGGGCTCAAAGTAGAGGTTTTTTGCCCCACCGGGTTTAACAAAATACACCACGGAAAGAACCAAGACCTAACTTGAACATCAAAGTCTGTTCCCAGAGCTCAGATCTTAGCAACCAAATAGGAAGATATAAGCAAAGAAATGGACTATTTATAATGATTCCCATGACCACCTGATTGAGAAAATAGGGCTTAAAAGAAATTTCACAATAAACAACTATCTTCTCTGTTGAACTTTGAATAGAGGAACAATCTCATTAGTTCAGTGCATCATGCAAGTGCCATTGCTCTGATTAGATACCTTAACTCTGTCCCTCAAGTTTTGCCCAAATACAAATGCTTGCTGTGCAATTTGATTTTTTCTCTCACAGGTCTCATCCTCGGAAGTATTGCTAGACTCATTTTTCTGGGGGTCTTTCTCCTAAAAAAAGGAAGTGTCATTAGCAGAGACAAACGAGATCAGCAACTTAACACCATCTCATTTAAGCTGCAATTCTCATTTTGATCAAATGGGCATGTGGGTCAGCTATGGTCAAAGCCTACCTCCAAAGGCCCCTGAAGCAGCACTCCAGTGAGGGGGGAAGGGCCGGGGGATGGAAAGGGGAAGGGGGGAGGGGGGAGTTTACAGCTAGTTCAATGAGTAACTTGCATGCTGCAGTACCCAAAGTTAACAGGATTTTAGAATTACAGAAAGTCAAGGTATCCAAAGCAAGAAAGAGTTTACTCCTGCTATACTCGTTACCCTGGTCAGAACACTTCTAGAGTATTTAACTACAAGAACCACATTTTAGGAAGGACTGGAGTACTTCTAGAGGATAGGAAGTTCATCACAGAAGATAGGAGTTCATCACAAATAGAAAATAGCTTAATGAACTAAGACAGTTTAACTTGGAAAAGAGTTGAAAAGCTTTCTTAAGTATTTGAAATGCTGTAATGTTGAAGAAAATTTTAGGATTGTTCTGCTTGGCTCTGCTTGGCTCCAAAAGGCAGAACTAAGAATGCTGGGTAGAAGTTGCAGAAGTAGAGTTAGGTTCAAGAATTAAGAGTTCCCCAAAAATGGAACAGACTGCTTTGGGAGACAATGAGTCCCGCACCCCCCTCACTGAAGGGCAGTACAGATTGGATGATACTTCTCAAGAGTGGGGGTTTGGATTCCTGTTCAGGTATAGGAGTTAGACCAAATGGTCTTCATGAGATCACTTTAGACTCTGAAATTCTCTTTTGGCCACTTCATTAACTGCAATAGCAGGAAAGAGGCTCTGCTATAGTGTGATCTTACTGCTGAAGTAGACATATATTCTGGACCAAAGCTGTGGAAATGACTAACTCAGAAATTCCAGGCTGTAACTTTGAGATTCCCATTTTAACATCCTACATAGTAATTGCCTAGAAAGAAGAAATGGCAATGGACTTGAAATCTTAGGCATCAGGCTGTCTGCCACTCTGTGATCTCCATACGCTAACAATATTCTATCTTTCTCATTTTGTGCTTTAGTAGTTGTCTACTATATTTAGGAAAGCCCCAGCCTAGCAATATAAGGGAAGGGAAGGAGGTGGGCCAGAAAGGAGAGAGTATATACATATATGTAACACAACTTAGCAGCAATAATGCAGAGGCAGCAAAATATAGTGAAAAAAGACTGCAGCCTCCAGAACAGTTCTTTCTGAAACATCACATGGCTGCTCAAAGTCAGGAGCAAAAATAAAGTATCGGGGCCTAAATTCTTAACATTATATCACACATATAAGGAATAAAAGTAAACGTTCTAATCAGCTTTAATTTAATTTTGGAATTTAGTGAAAAGTACATCTAATGGAAGAAAAATAATGCACACTAGTCCTTAACCTCAAGAGAAAAACACATTTCAGCCAGGTACTGAAGTTTAAATATTTATCTCATTAGTACACTGCAGCCTATTAGTCTGTTTTTTTTTTTTAAACCCCTACCATCCATCTTGGAGTCAATACTGTGTATTGGCTACAAGGCAGAAGAGTGGTAAGGGTAGGCAATGGGGGTCAAGTGACTTGCCCAGGGTCACACAGCTGGGAAGTGTCTGAGGCCAGATTTGAACCTAGGACCTCCTGTCTCTAGGCCTAGCTCTCAATCCACTGAGCTATCTAGCTGCCCCCCTCCCTTTTCTATTTGTTTTATAATAGCAAATAAGAACTAAAAAACCTAAACATAAACAACAACCAATTATGAGGAATTAATTACCTCTACATGTTCCTGTTTGTGGATGATGTTGTGCCAATTACATGAAGCCCTAGAGCATTGCTGAGACCTTTCCAATGAGTTCCTTGGCCATAAATACATTTGGTCTTGCATTCTACAAGGAATACCACATGGCTAAAGAGAAGGCTATGGAACTAGATAATCAGACTTTGTTGATGCCTTGGATGACATTATAATGGACAGAAGCTAGTTTAAAAGAGGAGAAGAAATGGCTAAGATTTCATTTGGGAAATTATGCCATGCTTCTATGATCTTGAACTACAACCTAATATAAAAATCTCATATTCTTAATGTCAAAATGAATCCTATAACGCAATATAGTTAGAAATCATACATTATGATCTCAAAAAAAGAAAACTCCAAGCAACACAATAAATAATGAAAAGACATTGCAGGTAAAGGTAAGCAGGTTTCAGCATACTGTCAATAATGTGGCACAATAAAACTCATAAAAGATGAACCAAAAAAATGTAAGTCAGTCACATAAAAGGGGTAAGAAATGATCAGTTTATGCATTGCAATGGCATATTGAAAAACCTTTAACCCTCTGGGAAATCTCTACACTTATAGAAGAACATACAGAAGTGAGGAAGAATGTTACATAAACTGAAATCTGGATTAGTGGAGGCAGTACCCATAGTGACTGCATTATCCACTAAAGAACTATAGGAGAAAAGGAGGGAGACAAAAATAAAAAATAATCTCTGATAGTAACAATAATATCTAATATCCTGTCCCAATCTTTTCTTCAATTTTCAGATGAAAACAATAGCTTCTTATTTTCCACACCAAAAAAAATTTCCAAAGCAAAAGGCCATACAGTTAATAATAAGGAACTAGCTGTACATGCATTCTAGTGGCAGTTGCCACATAGATAAGTTAAGTTTAATAAATAGAGGACAAAAGCAAGTCTCAAGAAAACCAGATGGTAGAGAACTCATTGAACAGAACAGACTTATTTGTCTCCATTTTTTTGGGATGGAACTGATATTAAGTGTTAAATCACAAACAGGCTTACTCTCTAAAAAATTAAGTCCAGCCTTTTCTAGCACTGTATAGCTATTTCCCCCTCACTTCCTGGAAGTTTTCAAATCTAGCAAAGAATAACATTTGTTGGATTTTTTCCATTTAACATTCCCTGCCACCTTTGGCTACACTGTGAGTACAGTGGCAACAGTGTGGTATAGCAAAGACAGCAAAATTTCTGAAGCAAGAAGTCTAGAATGTACACTTCCTTCCTCACTCCTTGAGTCCATCTCTCTGGGACTCATTCTTCTTCTGTAAAGTGGTAGAGAGGAAGAAATTAGAGAAGGCTAGACAGAACCATCAAGTCCCTTCTAGCTCTAAATCCTATGAAATCCATAAAAACAAAGGATGCGGACCATCAACTTTGCATCAACATAATCATGTTGATAATGAAAAGTGTGGTAATCTTTATTTCAGGGCTCAGTAGCATGGACTCAGCAGCATAAAGTAAAAAGTGAATTAGCAGTATTCATATAAGTCAAATCAACACCAACATGGAATATAGAAATCAGCATTTGAATCCATGCTGTTTGCTTTGGAATTACAATACTAGGTTCCTAGCCCATCCTCCATTCTGAGGTCACTTTGCAGGGCATCAGCAAGACATCTGAGTTGCTAAAGTGCCTCCATTAGGAATTAGGGGACTCATGAGACATCATGGAGGGTATCTTGGTTGGTGACACCAAGCACATGCCAGATTATGCACAATTCTGGATGTTAATTCCTAACAGAAGGAGTGCTGGAGGAGGACAGGATAGGACAATGAGACATGACAGAGAATTTTATATGGGGATATGAAAGATGGAAAAAGGTTGGGGGTGGGGAGAGCCTGGGAAGACTAAAAGACAAGAAGGACCCCAGAATTCTAGGATATGTAGAAGAGAAAGAGAAGTAGGAACTCCGTAAGAATAAAATTAGAATTTGTAAACTATGTTACATGAGAAAAGATTAAAGACTTAGGAGTATTTAAGTGTAGTAAAAATAAAACTTAAGACAAGACTGTGGTCTTCATGTACTCTATGGCAGTCATATATAGGAGAAAGAATCCTTCTCTGTGGCTCAATATTAAAGAATGAATATTAATCGGCAGAATGGAAACAGATTTTGACTGAATGTAAGGAAGAACTCCGTAAGAATTCAAACTATTCAGCAATGGAACAGGCTGACTGATGATGGTCTCCTGTCACAAGCAATATTCAAAGTAGATGTGTTATGTGAGAAAGGCTACAGAAGGGGTTAGATGTGGATGATACTTAAGATCTCTTTCAACTTTAAAATAATTTAAACATTTAATATAACTATCAAGATTTCTAAGAAGCAACATGTGGAAATGATTTTAGCAATTCAACCAAGTATGTTCAGATGGTAATGACTTTCAGGGATTATGTTGGAAATAGTTTATTTAATTTTAAAATGGTGTTAATGAGATTTGTGATATCTGTTTAATAACAGGCGTGGGGTACAGGTCTTAGATGCCAGTAGAGTCTCAGAAAAGGAACAAAAGGGTCAGCTTTTCTTTCTGTATGTGTAAGTCCTGGTAAAACGCTGGTCTCAAAAATATTTAACAAGCTTAAAAGCCCCACTAAAGGCAATTTATTTTAGAATTGATTTAAATCATTTGATATTTCCTCTACTGAGAAACAAAAGATAGATAATCCTTTTATCCTCAGAAGAACACTGAGTTGTTTACTGTTGTTTTTGAAGAATGGTGAAATGGAGTAAGGGATGTAAATGTATACATTCAAGTTAAAAAATCAAGTTCCTAAGTACAGGACAAGGGGACTATAGCTAGAAAGCATTTTACAGAAAAGGACCTTAGAAGTTTAAGTAGCTAATGAGCCAAGAGGCTAATGGCAGCAAAAAAGAGCCAAGGCTGTTTTGGACTGCATTTGGCATTTCCCTATCCAGAATAAGTGGTTTGCTGTCCTCTGCATGGACCAGACAGCCTCTGCAGCACTGTGTTCAATTCTGGGAGTCACACATAGAAGGAGGACACTGAATAGTTAGAATGCACACAGAAGAAAGGTGACCAGGAAGGGAAGGAGACAGAAAAGTAAACCTAATTAGAAGTGATAGTAGAAACTCAGGATGTTGAGCCTAGAAAACGAAATACTTATGGAAACTAGGATTTCTCTTTAGTTACTGAAAGGGCATATATATAAAAATGGCAAACGATATGTTGCTTGATCCCAGAGGGCAGAAGTTCTCTGGATTTACAGAAAGATAGATTTAAACTTGATAGAAAAAAAAAAAGCATCCTAATGGTTAGAGATGTCTCAAAGTAGGAAGACAACTTTTAAAGTAGTGTGTCTCAAAGTAGGAAGACAACTTTTAAAGTAGTGAGCTCTTGCAACACTGCATTTATAAAGCAGTAACCAAATGACCAATCACATTTTGGAGAGGTATGTAGAGGAAATTAATGCTAAGATCTGGATTTGACTAGATCTCTGAGTATGCTTCCAGTTCTAATAATGAATAAATTACTCTTTTAGGTTGACACTAAATATAAATTTCCCCAGTTAAAAAGGCCAGAAATATATCTATATCTATCTACACACAGTTCTTCCTGTAGTGTTGACTATAGAAGCAGAGAAGGAAGAAATTTTATCACATAAAATATTTAAACTTTCACTTGATTGTCCATTTCTCTCTCTAAGCCAGTGAACAAGTATCATGTAGTGACCACAGGAATGCTGAATTAGGCATCATAATGAGGTGATAATTATACCTACCAGGTGAAAAACTAATAACTGCACTGCCCTCTTCTGATCAATTCTCAGTTTGGCCATAGTAGAATGATAAGTTATATTGACTGGGATAGCTTTTGAGTTAATTGCAATTCCCTTGCTCTCATTTTGCTTTCCCCCATTGTGTTAAGAAACATAACATAATGAAAAAACAAAGATGATTAGTGCTATTAGTGCTGTCATGACTACTTTTCACAGATGACCGATTAATTCAATACTTGAAAACTCTTAAAATAGTCCAGAATTTAAAAACTGCTAAAAACCTTAGTGTTTTATGAAATTAATATGGTCTAGGAAACACTTGTGCTTTAGTTTGGGCTGAGACACCAAGTCGTGCTTACCTTGTCAGCAGAGTCAGAAGAACTTTTCAGTGCACTATTATTTATTGATTCAGATGTAGCTGCTCCTAGGCAGTCTGAAGGTACATTAACACCATTGGTGCCACTGTTAGGAACTATGACAAGAAGGGAACAATCAGAGAATTAGAGTAATATATCTACAACCAATTTTTCTAAGTAATATTGTATTATGTTTCTGTACTTCTTGCAGGGGCAAAGGGAGGGGGATTTAAAAATCACACTCAATTATTCTCAGAAAATAAAAACAAAAAACAAAAATTTACACGAATCAGTAACAGTTTACATTCACTGTGCTTTCAGACAAAACTCACTTCCACATTCTAGAAGATCAGGTTTGTTAACAGATGAAAACTAACGTTCCATGATGGAAGGATAGATGAATCGAAAGCATGTATCAAGGCTCTCAGAGAATGAAGGAGCATTAAGCTATTTACCCTGAAGCTACCAACAATACATCTGACTCCCAGAAATAGACAATGGCATGGCAAGGAGAAGAGAAAAAGTGAAGGAAAGAAAGAAAAGTACATGTGGAGCCATTGGGCACCATCCAGACCAGATAGTTTGCCCTTGCTAGGAACTTCAAACCACAAAATTCTTTCTGTTGGGTAACAATTGGAAGAGAAGGATCTACAATTCTGTCATTGAGACAGGAAGAGTTCAAGGCAGGGTGGCAACCACTCCAAAGGAACACGGTGATTGCTCTTCTGCTAAGAGCTATTTACTATTTGGGAATTTTTTCACAATAATGTAGGACGTGTAAAATAAATAACTTAGAAAAAATGTATTTTTTTCTTAAGCTAAGAGAAGAAATTATCATTAAGAAATCCAGGATTTGTCTTTCTATAACCCCTCCAATATTAAAAAAAATCATCTTTTGTCATCCATGTCAATCTGTCAGGCATTAGGTAAAATTTCAGATAAAAAAAATGTTCATTTATCATTATTAGTCATTTGGAGGATTTTTCATGCTGCTGCTAATACTTTGCAATAACATTGAGAACTATTTACAGAGAAGTGTGAACACTTCTTTATGGAGAAATAAGTTTTCATTTTTGTTAGTTGCCTATAATTCTTGTGTATCAGACCATTATCAGAGGCATTTAATTCAAAGATTTTCCCCAATCAATTGTTTCCTTTCTTATCCTTGTCACTCCATATATCCAGTCAGTTGCCAAATTTTATCTTTTCTACCTTCATACCATCTCTTGCATATATATCTCTTCTCCACTCACAGAGACCCTATGGTAGGGCAGTTTGTCAACAAATCTTGTATGAACTACTACCATAGCTTTCTGATCTCCCTAACTCAAAGCCCTTCCAATTCCAGTCTACTCTCAACTCAGTTTCCAAAGTAATTTCCCTAAATTCCTAAATTTCCTAAAGAGGAGGTCTGATCACATCATCTACTTTTTTTACATCCTATTAACTCCAGGTTCAAAATATAAAATGTTCTGGTTTTTAAGGGGAGAAAGGAATGAGAATTTATATAATATCTACAATGTGCCAGGCACAGGGCTAAATAAGCACTTTACAAATATTATCTCATTTGATCTTCACAATAACCCTAGGTGCTGTTATCCCCATTTTATAGTAAAGGAAACTGAACCAGGCAGAGACCAAGTGACTTGTCCAAAGTCATATAATTAGTTAAGTGCCTGAAGTCTCATTTGAGATCAGGTCTTCCTGAATCCAAAGCCAGGTATTCTATCCACTGTGCCATCATCTGTCTAGAAAAATAGAACCCTTCAAAATCTTGTCCTTTTTATCTTTCCAATATTCTTACACTTTATTTCATTATCTAGTAACATCTGCCTTCTTGCTGTTTCTCACAGATGCTCCATTTATATAGACTCCATGCTTTTGTACTGGCTATTCATCATCCCTGGGATGCTCTTTTTCTTCACCTCTGCCTTTCTTGAAGTCTCAGCTCAAATCCCAACCTCCTTTGCAAGAGGCCTTTTCTGTCATTTCCTTCCCTCTTCGTTTAACTCTGTATATATCCTGTATTTTTATTTAAATTTGCATGTCATCTCTGCCTCTGCAGGGGAATCTCTTATTTTCCAATATTTTAATGATATGAATTTAATAATCACATCACACATCTGTTTTGAGTTAATTGAGATATATGGTATAAGATGGTTTTAAAAAAACTAATTTCTACCAAACTTTGTCTAGCAATTCTTGTAAAAAAAAAAAAAGGGAGTTCTCCCTACAGGTAATTTATATTTTAGGGTTTGTCAAATAACAAATTATAAAGTTCAATTATTTCAGATTTTCCTAAAGGTCTGGTATCTAACATGGAGATGGAACTAAATATATAATATACCCACTAAGTGTTTAAAGGAGTTGAACAAATAGTTCTCAAAAGAATTGCATGTTATTAACAGGCATATGAAAGACAATTACAAAATACTATAAAAATGCTGAAAATCAAAATAACTGATATTTTTCTCACATGCAGTAAAATAGAAATAGTCTACTATCTATGTAAATGAAACAAAATACTAAAATCAAAACAATGCTGTAAAATTATAGTAATCAAGTTCAATCTCAAACAAGAGATATATTTGAGAAGACATTTGTCCCACTCCTCTTCTTAGGAGGATCCACGGATGAGGTGCACTGCATACATTATTACAGTCAGACTTTTAAAATGTGATGGTTGATTATGATATAACCATAGTGCTTCTCCTTCTTATTTAATCTTTGTTATAGGAAATACAAAAACAAAAGTTTTAGTTAAAAACTGATCTTTAAGAAATCCAGGACTAAATAAAAACAGCTAATTAAAAAAAAAAAAAAGCCCATGAGGACAGTTTTAATTATATTTAGAAATCACTTTACATAATACAACCAAGCCCAAACACTGACCTGTTTGCGGGAGTGCCTTTGGCTGAGGAGCTTGTAATACTGCTGGGCGCAGAACACTTCGTTGCTGTTCCTTAGGTTTCTGGCTCGGTAGACCTAAAAACAGAAGCAAACTTCCAGGACTGAGATTATAATGCAAAATTCATCATCTCAAATTTCTAGACAACTGGAAACAAAATTAACTTCTACAAGCTTCTATAATACTTGATGGATGCTACACTTGGTAGATGAATCATAATTTTCCTTTCTACTGATCTGAGCTAATTTCTAACTTTTTCTCTTTATATTTTTCAGGAACAAGGAAGCAAATGTCTCATCTAGTTCATCTGGTTTTGCTTGGAATTAAACTAGTCATCAAGAATTCAAATAAGGACATATAACATATTCTTCTACTCAAGAGCTAAAATGAACAGAAAACACTAAATTCTAAATATGAGTAGCCAACAGGAAGTCAGGAACACCTAAATTAATCTATCTTAATGGAATGAAAGGTTCAAATTTGAACTCAGACACTTTCTGGCTCTGTAACCCTAGACAAGTTACTTAATCTCAGTTGAAATGAGTAAAAGCAAAGGTAAAAGAAATAGCTTAAGTAATAGAAATAGATAAACATGAAGTAAAAAATTCAAATCTAGACAAGATCCACTAGATTCAAAAATGGTATTCAAAAGTCTTGCTATTATAGAAAGGAAAACACTTGTGCTTTTTTTTTTGGATAAATGCTTTAGATTATCATGACAGCATGAAATCTAAGAAATTAAAACATCCTGAAAATGTGTAAGAATAAACATGGGAAAAGCAAAAGAATTTTTCTAGGGCAAAATGATATACTTCTAACAAACAAAAACACGGGGGGATGGGTTGGCAAGCAACTGGCTGGCTCATGAGATAGAGAGCCAGTCCTAGAGTTGGGAGGTCATAGTTTCAAAACTAGCCCTCAGATGCGTCCTAGCTGTGTGACCCCGGGCAAGTCACTTAACCTCATTTATCTAGCCTTTACCACTCTTCTACCTTGAAACCAATACTTTGTGCCAATCTAAGACAGAAGATCAGGGTTGAAAAACAAATAGATATGTTTGTGGTAACAAAATGATCACTTGCTATGTATAAATTTGTTTATTACAGTACTGGTGAGTATCAAAGTGTCACTTGAAAGGAGAAATGTTCATTATACTTGTAGGTACTGATATAATACACATATGAATGAGCAATAAATGGAGCTGAAGATGATCTTGTTTAAACCAACATGTTAAAACTGATGTTAGAACATTGTTTCTTTACAAATGACAAAGCCAGGTTAAAAGAAATTTCAATATAGCTTTAGATTTATAAAATGTGAAATTATACCACATAAAAGAATTATATTGCTGTTAAAGGTTAATTGATGTCAAAATAAAATGCAGATCTAAAGCATTAGTTAAAAATGTGGCCTCTTGTGAAATACTGCATGCTTCAATGGCAGTTGCATTTATCTAAGAAATACATGAAAGGTGCTACATGAAGTTTTTAAAGCTGTTACAAGAATAATCAACTTTACAAAAAATAGTCTGTTATAAAGAAGACTGTAAAAAATTATTTGATTATACAGAGGCAAAACACAGGGTACATCTATATTACTGGGAAATACACTGGTTTTCTTGTAACAAATTATTTTGAGTGGTGAAATAAAAGGGAAAAAGTCACTTTTTCTTGTGATAATAAAGATGAAACAAATTCATTCCTCTCAAGAAAAATATTCCTACTGAAACTTCTGTATTTAGTAGATACCTGTGGAGGAACACAGTACTCTAAAAAAAATTATGGCAAAGTTTGTTTTTTTTTAAACCCTTAACTTCTGAGTATTGGCTTTATAGGTGGAAGAGTGGTAAGGGTGGGCAATGGGGGTCAAGTGACTTGCCCAGGGTCACACAGCTGGGAAGTGTCTGAGGCTAGATTTGAACCTAGGACCTTCCGTCTCTAGGCCTGACTCTCAATCCACTGAGCTACCCAGCTGCCCC
>NC_058130.1:713972465-714074069 GCF_016433145.1 Gracilinanus agilis | reverse complement strand
TGGGAAAAATTTGCAGGTGGTGAGATTTAAGCCAAGTCTGGAAAGAAGCAAAGAAAATGAAGAGGAAATACTAATGAAGGTTGAAGGAGGAAAAAAAGAGAGGGCCAATCAAAGCAAAGGTACAGCATGGGAAATTCTGTGTGTGACCTAATGGGCTAATTAATTAATAGCTGAAATGTAGCCCGCCCATAAGAAAAGGAATAAAATTCTAGAAATAAGGCCAGTGTATAATATTTGTGCCACAATGGGTTCCTTACTCATTCCTATATAGAAACATTTAAGAAATATTCTTGAAAATGAGAATAATTTCTGTAGACTAGTCAAATGATTAAGTAGGTCTTTACTTTCTTATACAAGGTGCCCCAAAAATCTTAAGTGTAATTTTCAGCTTTAGTAATAAGAACTGAGAACCACCTGGAAATGTATTTCAAACAATTTGGTTCAAATTTTTAAATGTACTAATGAGTTTTGAAAGCTAGGGAGAGTTTCAGAGGACAAGTCAGGTAGAAGACAAATCTGTTCATTACTTCCCAAACTATAGCCATAAAACCTACATAGGGATCCATTATCTTCTCCAAAGAACTTTCTCTTACTAGGTGTTAGGTAGTTTAGAAACTTCAATATATCAAAGGTTTGGAATTTCATTAATAGATAGTCCAAAGACCACATATCACATTCATTCCATATCTCCAGGCAGTCATGGCAAAAAAATAAAAAATAAAAAAAAAAATCACCACCACCAGGTAGCCAATTTTTAGTGATGAGTTCTTTGGCAGAATCCATTTGGACCAGACTATGAAATCCTCCCTGGCTATCAGGATGTATCAGAGCTTTTGCTCTATTTGTATAGTTTTCAAAATCTCAGGGCCACCTCTATGTCACGAGGAAGTAGTGAAGGAAAAAACACAAAGAAAATAATCTAAAAATGTTAAAAGCTAAAATTAATATTTTGTTTCCCAGCACTTCTGACTTTTAAAAGAGGACTGGTAATGTCTTTTGGACCATAACTCCCTCCCCATACCAGCCTTTTTTTTGGGGGTGGGGTGGGGGTGGGGATGATGAGATACTCAGAAGTACATCCCAATAAAATTCCTGACGAGATATACACATAATGCCTTAAATGAAAGCACTATTCTACCTCCCATGAAGTAGAATGGCAACTTGGATCAATCAACATCAATATCTTTCATCTCACTTTGTACCTATATTCTATTCAACTTCTACTCTTCAAATCACTTTTCCAGTATTCCACTGTCAAACAACAAGGATGATTTTAAAAGCATAGGATATGTCCTGAGTTCTTTAGCAACTTTTCTGTAGAGGAAGGCTCTGAAAACTTAACAAGTCACTTACCTTTCTTTTCTCAAGGAAGGGGAAAAAAAAAAAAGAAATAAAATGTTGAACATACCTGCACTGGGTGCCTGACCATGGATAAGTGTGGGAGGCTTCAGTCGGAATCCACTGCTCTTTTCCTCTAGAAGTACAATACAAAAGGTAAGAAAGCAGGCCTTCGGCTGGATGTCTAAGCCAGAGATGCAGCAGGGCAAAGAAAATGAGGGCTGCTGGTCCAGCAGTCAATGAGGGAAGCCCAAAGAAGTAAGGTAAAGACCTCAAAAGACCTGAATTAAAACAAAATGGAAGAATGCCCCCCCACCCACCCCCAAGTAAGAGCTACAGAGCTGCCGAAATGGTATGTTTTGTAGACATTACTAATGGGCAATACTGATTCAATGTCTCAGGAAGTGGGTAGGTGTTGGACAACACAACAGTAAACTAGATGAGGGCTTAAGAGAAGTGGAAACAGGTTAAGTTACTGCAGAAAAAGACATGCTTTCTTTAAGAAGCAAAATTTCAGGTTAACCAACCATTGTTATAACTACTAAAAGTCCAAAGTGTACTAACTCCCATTCCCACCCCACCCCACCCAGATGGAAATGCTTTAGATGGAAAAATTTTTAACACACATGCAAACACTCTGAGACAGAAAGAAAGACAGACAGAGCACCATACTTAAGTCAGGCAGAAAGGGAGAAAGCAAAGTAGATCTAAAAATAAAAATCTTATCATAGACCTGCTTTCACTGTGGGAAAGGATAGATTGATAACCAAGAATAGTAAAGAACCTGAACTCACTTAATCCTTGTCTAGGTCCTGCTAACTTCAACTGCTAACTGGGGACAATTCTCATTATAGTCACTCCTAAAGTACTATTCATGAAGGACCAAGAGTCATCAAAAGGAAGATAATAAATCTGATAAAAATTCTAAATAAAAAAAATTACTTCAAAGCCTAATAGAAATCCTTAACTATAATTAGGAAATGTTCCTAAAAGCTTTAAAGGCAAGGTCAAATGGCCTCCTAATGAGTAAAAGTAGCATCCCAGGAGAGTAAAACCCTTTGAATACAATAGAAAGACTACAATTTTGAAAGGCAAAACAAGGAAATTCAGTCACAAATAGCTGATATTTAAAATTCATCCTACTTGGGGAAATAATGTTTGTTCAAAAGCCAATAGTTTAGAAAAATGAAAAGACTTCCAGACCACCAGCTCCAAATCACCACCATGCTTAACTGCTAAGTTCTCCCCTCCCAATTTCCTCTTTATATAAGCTCCTACAGGGCAAGAACAGTCTCAACTGTACTTGAGTTCCCACAGTAAGTGCTTAAGTAAATTCTTTATTTAGGATTTTTTTTTTTTGAGTGCATGTGTGTGTTATGGACCTCTTTTCGAGCCTGGTGATGCCAGATTTTTAATTTTTTTTTTTAATTTAAATTTTTAAATAATTGACAGGCTAAATTTCAATTAGAAGTCAGTGAAAATTAAAAAAAAAAAAAGATGCAATTTGTTCCATATTCAAGTTCATGTACACCCTGGGTCCGTGTTCAGGTTAAGTTTCATTTCATATGTCCTTTCCTGCCCTTCCCTCTCATTCATGAGATGAAAGGAACTTCAGAAATCATTTGAATGGGTCACCTCAATAAGAAACCCTTTCTGTAACATCCAACATAAACTGCTTTTTTGTTTGATCACAGGAAAAATCCCTAAGCATTTGTTCATAAGAGCAAATAGACTAGGGAAGCTCACCTGGTTCTGAGTCAGAATTGCCTGCAGATGGTTCACAGAAGGTTGATGGCATAAAAACATTGTTTTTTGATACTGTCATCAAGGTGGTATGGGGGAAGGAAGGGGAAAAGTGGGAGGAAATAAAAAAGCATGAGTAAAAGGGAAGACACACAAGATCATTTCTGTCAAGTATCAACTTCAAAATACAAATCTTGATTTCTAGCCATGGAATTCTTATATAATGGACTTAAAAACGTAAAATACTTAAAATAAAACACTTAAAAACTCACAATAAAAACCTTTTAAAATCATGTATTCATGTGGATATCTTTACAGTGAAATTTTGGGACACTATCAACATTTATTTTACATATTATAGTCAACTCTACTACTCTGAGTTGGTAATCTACCCTACTCAATGTATCAATTCCCTATACAACATTAACAAGTGACCACCTACCCTCTAATTCTGGGGAAGTTTACTGTCCCATTCCCTTATAACAAAGTTCTGATTGGTAAGAAGGTTTTTCCTTCCAATAATCCCAAATCTGCTTCCCTATAATTTCTCGTCATTGATTTTCTTTCTTTCCTTTGGGAATATCCAGAATAAATCCAAACCCTCTGTCCTTCTGACAGACCTTCAAACAGATGAAGATGGCATTCATCCCAAATCCATTTGTAGAAGTCAAAACATTTCTAGGTTTAAAATGTCCAGTTCCCCATACCATCTCATTGGATATTGTTTCATGTTCCTACATTAACCTTATGGCCTAATCTAGCTTGTCAAAATCCACTTAGAAATAGGGTGCTCAGAGCTGAACATGAAATCTTCTGTTCATATATATTCTAAACGAGGCAAAATACAGTGGGAATTCTTATGTTCTGGCTCTTTGTTTTTCCTGGAGTTTACATTGTCAGGTTTTAATTATTTAGGTATTACTTCTAGGGAAAGGAAGGAAAAGGAAGCTATAGGCTAAAATAAGGTTTTAAAATTATAGTCAGCTCTTGATTATTCTTGCATCACAAATTTTTACTTTCAGGCTAGTTGTCAATCATCAGGCTTTCCAGATGCCTCCTGCCATAATTAGTTGAAGCATTTCATTCATTGAGATAAGAAACCAATTCCAATGTTGGTATAAGCAAAATGCAACTTATCTGTTACCACAGGGCTGTGATTATTAGTTTCTGCAAAGAGAAATCACCATATAGGATTCCCTATACCAAAAAAGGTTGCTATCCAAGAATTATAAATTTGGACCTGGAAAGAGCTGAGGTCAAGTTATCTACCACTTAGTAAATAAGTCCTAGGGAGCTGCTTGATACAGTAAATTAAGTGATTTGACCAGGATTCACACAGGAAGTGACAGAGATAAGATTTAAACATATTCTTTACCTCCTCCTAATTCCTTTGCAAAGAAGTTAGCTGAAGGATAAACAGTGTTCACAGATGTGAAACACTGCATATATTGTCAAGTTCTTTTTAAAAAAATTTTTTATATTTGAGACACTGTATCTGTCCATATATAAATATTGCATCTTTATAATATATAATACATTTATAATATACAATAATATTGCATATATACACATACTACATATATAAGCATTTGATGGCATAAAAACAAAATGTCAATAATGTCTATGTATGTACACACACAAGCACACATACAAATGGATGCACACATGTCTTCATGACTCTAAGTCCAGGCTTCTATCCACTATACCAAAGGTGCATCATTATCCACTTGTCCAGTCTCATCTGATCTCAGAAGTTAAGCAGGATTGAGTCTGTTTGGTATCTAGTTGGAAGATATGCAGTGCTCGCAATAAAGTTAAAATGCACGTCACTATGAAATTTCTATTTTTAATTATCCATGCTTTTAATCTCTCCCTTTTCTACAGGTAATCAAGAGCTGAATGCTTTTTTTTGTTTAAGTGCCATGAGATATGAGGGAAGAGTTACTGATACTTAGCAAAAGATGATACAGGATTTAGAACTGGCAAGGACCTTAGAAATCATCTAATCCTCATCATTTTATAGATGAGGAAGATGAAAATCAGAAAGCTTAAGTATCTTTACCAAGGTCATATAGGTAGTAGAGTCAGGATTTGAACCCAGATCCTCTGACTCCAAAACTGTCAATTTTACTGCTTAGGTCTTCCTTCCAAGGAAATAGCTAAAATCCAGGGCTTTTTCTCTTGTGCCACACTACCCTGGTTAAAGATGCCTGGAGGGCCTCAACATGACAGACCTTCCCCTGAATTCAGTATGCCTATGTTCTGCTGGCAGGTGTCACTGGATAAATAGAAAGTGAAAAATTATATCCTTAAAAATTAATGCTAATGAAACTTATAAGTGAAATATAAGAAAATAAAACCTGTGTTTCTAGAAATATTTAACAAATTACAAATGCAGAGGCCAGGGGAATAATGATAGATACGATGATATTAAAAATGAATTGGTGGAAGAAAGGCAATATGACATATTGTAAATATATGACATATAATGACATTATTTATATGTCACATAAATGACACATAAAAAACATAAAGAGAAATATATGACATAACTTAATCAAAAACTCCCATGACTGCTCGCCTGCTCCAGGATAAAGTCCAAACTTTTAAAATTTAGCATTCTAGGCCCTCCTCAAGCCTGACTTCTCAGTCAATTATATCTCCTATGATTTTCCTATAAGAACTCTCTTTTCCAACCATGATGTGTTGTTCTGCACCTGGCAATGCCCTCTTCCCTCCTCTCCATATATCCCAAACTTTAAGATTCAGTTTATTTATCCTTCATTAAGTCAGTGATCTTTCCTTGCATGGAACTCCAAACATACATGAGGATAAGGTATTACAAACCAGACTGTGATGTCTACTTCTTATCTTTCCAGGTAAATTGTAAGCTTGAGGATAGGGATCTTATTCTTAGTATATTACTGTTTGTTATTCATAGTGGGCTCAAAAATACTACTGTTACGTTTGGATTTAAATTTAGATAGGACACTTTGAAGATCAATGACACCTTTATTTTGTGGAGGAGCAAGTTAGGCCCCCTAGAAATAGACTGTCCAAAGTTCCGTAAGTAGAAGTTAGTAAGTAGTAGGTGTGGGAACAGAGCCCATATTTTCAAACTCCAAATGCAATGTTTCTCTGCATTACACAGTGCTGCCTGTGTTAAATGGCATAGACACCCAACCCTACATGTTTTGGTCACTCTGATTAGCAATTCCATAAAACCTATGGCCAAAGGTGTTTGTTGTATGGATGAGAGAGTGTGACTTAATGTGACCAACATAGCTGTCCTATAAGAATTGAATGACCCTTTTCTACCCCACCTTCTCCAATGTAGACCAGCCATCAATGAAAGGTCACTTCTCAGTTTCCAAAAAAGAGTCTGGGAAAATCACACTGTTCCATGTCCTTTTATTTAACTACTTGCCAAATAGATGACATTTAGCATCATACTTCAGGAAGTTATATAATCTCTTACAATTTCTGATGGAAATTATGTATTAATTTTTTCTTTACTGATTTATACACTATCTGGGTAGCAAATAAAACATGGCTATTACATAGGGAGGAAGGGGGGTGGAAAGGATGTAGGTGACAAGACAAGAATAAATATATCCTGTCATTTTCTAGAATAATGATACAATTTTTACCTGACTGAGATGGAGGAAACTGAGTTAAAGAAGAAGTCCTTTCCCGTTTCACAGGAGGACAATAATTTCCATCTTCTCGATCAGAATCTGTAGAAGATAATGGGAAAAGGGAAATATATATAAAGTTGCTCCTCTCTATAGACACTAACACATCCAATATCTGGTAGATTTCCTCACCTTCTCCATCTTCTGGACTTGAACCATCAGCAGACCTCTGAAACAAAAGCATAACAGATCGTGAAACAAATTTGCCCTAATAATTTAAGTCTGAAAATGAATAAAAACTTACTACACTAGCAAGACCTACACTGAACAATTATTAAAATTATAATCAGTGTTTTGATCAATTGATCAAAAGATGATCTATCATAATGAAACTTTTTTTAAAAAATCCAGCTTATGAAAGCATGCCAAAATTTTTTCTTTACCTACCTAGAGAGTATTTATGAAATAATGATTAAATCTTCATAAAGTATAATGTTTTGCTAACTTGGTCTAAGAGGCCAAACATATGAAAACATCATGTTGACTATGGCCAAAATACTGCTATCTCTGCAACTGAGCACAGCAAGTTGTATAAAAGGAATGAAATATTAGCACATGGCATTCTTAACAGAATAGGGATCTCTTATTCTGAGCCAAGGCTTGAAAATCCATTCAACAAATAAGAACTTTGGGGGCTTGCTTTTGGTATAAATCACTAAAGTTCCAGCACCAAAAATCAAATATTATTGACTACTTCTTCTGAATCCAAATAATTACCATAAGGCATTACATGAGAGTAAAATAAGAATTTTCTTACTCTAACCCCACATCTTAAAAGATACTAAAGTCAGCAATTAAAGTATTAAAAAATTTTAATTCCCTGACAAAAGAAGCTTTTCTCAAGAAAGTCTAATCCCAGAGCTTGAATTCATTGACATAAAGATTTATTAAGCGCCCAAGCACAAGATAATCCTTTAGAACTAATGTCCCTAGTGAGGTAACTGAAGTGACATCTACCATATTTTGACTAGACACTTAATTTAAGAGCAAGAAGAATGTTGAGCTTTCAAATAGTCAAGCAAGTTACTTTTCTAAAACTAAAAATCACATTCTCTTTAGCTGTACTAAGACTGGTTAATGAGGAATGACATGACAATGCAGACATAAAACCTTGAAACATAGTAACTTTCCCAGCTGACTTCAAAAACCTCTTTGAATAAACACATACTCTAATGAGAATGAGGCATCCTAACCAACTAAATCCCAAACTATATACTAGAATACTGAATATACAATAAATACTGAACACAATGAAAACAAAACACCAAATAGCTAGTCCTATAGCAAACTCTTTTTAATTGTGTTCACTACTTAAATGACTCTTTGCTCTTATTGATAACAAAATTCCTTCCAATGGTACAGAGTAAAAAAAAAACAAAAAAAAAAAAACTCATCCTAGCTTTGTCATACTGTGATTACTTCTTATAAATCCAAATAATTGTTGTTGCTTCAATTTTCTCCACAGAAGACCTCTCTAACATGCAGGTAGTTTTCTTGAGTCAATTAATATGTAACAGATATCAATGCAGGCTACCAACCCCATTATCTCTCATTCATACTACATTAATTACCCTATCAGCTCTTTTCTCCATCTTATGACCTCCAACTAAGTGATATGAAAAAAAAATCATCATTAAAAATACTTCAAACAGAGTTCCACATAAGTTTGGTCAATTGGGGCTATTAATGTAGGTCATGAGGAAAAAGTGACACCATATTAACACCATTACTGCCAACATATTAAGTCCTGGTTGTCAAATGAAAATACTAATTACTTCTTTTTGAGGGATTCAAAGTACTGTACTTTCATCTTCACAGAATAACAATCTTAGTGCTGGAAGAGTTCTAAGAAGTCATCAAGCCCAACCTGTCCCTGATCATAGAGGTGCTCTATAATACACCAAAGCAGTGGACAAAGCAGTTTCTATTTCAAAATCTCCAGTGATGAAGTCACCCAAGGTAATCTATCCTACCTGTGGGTAGTTCTGGCCTACTATGAAATGGTTTTTACATTAAACATTTCTCCCTATTATAAGTTGTCTTCTTTGAGGTCAAACTGAATAAGTCTAATCTTTCCTTCCACACAAAAGCTTATTAAATGATAGATAATCATGTATTCTCTAATTTTTCTCTTTTGCAGGTTAAAAATCTTTAGTCCTCTGGAATATTCCCTAGTGCCTTTACTAACTGAGTCAGCCTCCTCTGGATACACACCATTTCGTCAATATTCTTCCTAAAATGTGGTATAAAAAATAATATTTTATAGGATCATAGGAATTATAGCTAGAAAGAATCTTTAGAAGTCATTTATGTCAATCTCTTCATTTTATTCATGAGGAAACCAAGGCCTAGAGTTCAGATGAAGTGTCTGGTCCAAGATCACATTGATAAAAGTAGAGTTGGGATTTGACCTCATGACCCTTGGCTGAACTCTTGTTCTCTTTTCAATATAATTAATCTGTTGTCCAGGTCAAGATTTCTAGTGGTTCTTTCCTTTTTCAATCTAATCTTTAGCTCTGTGTACCTTCCCCACTCTCTATATACCTGACCAGGTCAGAATGTAATGGAACTATTGCCTACTTTATTCTGGACACTATGTCCCTATCAATATAGCCTCACATAAAGTTAAACTTCTTTGAAAGCCTCGTGTTGCTATTAACTCACTACACATTGCAGTCCATCAAAACTCCCAGATAATCTTCACATGTCCAATCACCTGTATACTTATCAACTTTAATTATTTAGCCTTATCAAATTTTATATTAATTTAGCCCATTCTGAAGGAATGGGAAAATCCAAGTATTTAGCAGCAAAAAAAAGGGATCTTCCTTAAAAGCTAAGATCGGATATGTCACTTCTCTCTCCTATTCAACATATTCCAGTGGCTCCCTATTACCTTCAGGATCAACTATAAAATCCTCTGTTTGGCATTCAAATCTTTTGACCTTGCCCCACTTCTACTTTTCCAGCTTCTTATACTTAACCTCTGCCCATCACTTCCAACCTCATGTACTCTGCAACCCAGTGACACTGGCCTCTTTTTGTTCTTTGCACAAGATTTTCCATCTTCAAACTGCAGGCTTTTTTTCTGGCTGTCTAACACCTAGAATTCTCTTTCTCCTCATTTCTGCCTCTTGGCTTCCTTCATATCCCAGTTTATAACACCATGTTCTGCAAGAAGTCCTTCCCCAAGTCCCCTTAATATTAGTGCCTTCCTTCTGTTGATTAACTCCAAATTGTTCTATATATGGTCTATTTGTATATAATGTTTACTTATTGCCTCCCCCAATAAGACTATGAGCTCCTTGTAGAGACTATCTTTTCCCCTTCTTTGTCTTCCCGAGTGCTTAGCATAGTATTTGGCAAGAGTAATTGATTAATAAATGGTTAGTGACTAATATTCATTTATGTTCTCTGAGCTGTGTAAAAGGGAATTCTTTGTTCTCTTTGAGTATACACTTGTGAAAGGGAAAATTCCCTTTTATAGCTGTGTATCCAAATCAGTTTCCTTATCTATAAGATGAAGCTGTGTTGGACTGGCTAATTTCTAACATTGTCTCATTCCTTCTAGTACTATAATTATTAAAAGCCTGAAAACAAACTCAAATTTAAATTGACTACATTTAATTCATCTTGAAAAACTAGTTCTCTTAACTCTGATGTCACAGTATCTTCCATAAAACTGATAGATACAACTTTAGAGGGGCTAGAATCATTAGCTGAAAGGGTGAGGAAAGAGCTATATGCCCAGGGAAGGAAGAGAGCAAGGAGAGTAATAGAATGGGGAATACCTGGATGAAGGGGATGAGTAAGGTATATAAAATCCAGTCCTGAGCAGAGACCTTAGACTTTGGAAAAACTACCAATCAATCAATAAGAATTTATTTAGTACCTACTATCTACAAGGCCCTGTGCTATTTGTTGTGGATTTTGTTGTTGATCTGTCACTTAGGAGTGTACAACTCTTCATGACCCCATGGACCATAGCTATTCAGGGGTTTTTAGTGGCAAATTTCCTTCTCCAGTGGATCCTTTTGTCAGTTAATCAGAGACTAAGTGACTTGTCCAAGATCACACAGCTAGATTGTGTCTGAGGCCAGATTTGAACTCACGTCTTTCTGACTCCAGGCCCAGCACTCCAGCCACATAGCTGTCTCCTTTGTTGTTCAATCCCTCAGTCAGTTGCTAGGGATACAAAGTCAAAAATCAAACAACCCTAGCACTTAAGGAGCAACTAGATATGAGAAGTTCTGTAAAACCACTAAAAATATGCATAATGATTTATTTGTAAAAACACAGTACTTCTAATATATCATTCTTTCAACTGTTACCTTAGTATAATTTCCTATTTGAGGAAAAGACATTTAGTAAGTACATGTTCAAAGATATCTGGTTTTATTTTTCATACAATCAATGAGGATCATCATTATCATTATGATGATCACTGTGATCAATGATAATATAGAATAGCTAGCTATAAAAATTAAGCTTAAAAAAAAACCCTAACTTTTAATTAACTAAAATTAATGGAGAGAAAACTTAAAAGATGAAAATCACTATGAACTCAGACCATTAAAACTCATGTTTTCCAATTTCAACTTGGCCTTTGTCAGTTCTTTTATTTTCTGCTATCTATGGAAAAAAGAATTCCCGACCTCTTCTCTCTGCTCAACCCCACAGTTCTAGTCCCTTCCTGATGCCCTCCTGGTCAGTGTATGCTGCATTCTATTTCCCAAAGGATATTAAGACAATCTAAGTGAGCTTCTCCACCTTTACCCATATCTCTTATTCTATGTCTTCAGAAAGTACTTCCTCCTTTCTAAAATAAATTTAATTCAACATGTTAAGTGTCTACTATGTGAAAGGCAATGAGAATATAAAGATGTATTAAAAATTAAGAGTACAGACCTGACCCTTTGTAGAAGAGGGAGGAATGAGACACATTCACAATTATAATACAAGATAAACTTTTCTAAGTACAAAAGAGATAAAATACTATAAGAATTCTAAAAAGGAAGAGATCATTTTTATTTAGGGAATGTTATGTAAGTAGATATTTATTTAGGAGATAGCATCTAAGCCAAGAGAAGGAGAACGAAGAAAAAGAAGAGGTAGCAAGGACCTAAAGAAATGAGAGAGCAATTCATTTTGGTTTAAAAGTCAAATAATAAGAATTAAGAATAAAAAAAGGAAGATCTGAGCCAAGTTTTGGAAGATACTATATGCCAAGATCATGTGCTTACATTTTATTTAGTAGGCAATGAGAAGCATTGATCTAATCTTACTTTTTGTTTGAATAGAGGAATAACACAATAGGAAGATTATCAAAGCTATGGTATAAAAATGGATAGGAAAAAGTCCTGTTAGAAAGATTAGTTAGAAAGCTATTTCAATAATTCAGGTGAGGGATGGTAATGGTCTGAAGTGAGAATAGAGATGAGATTTTGTGGGCCTGTGTAACATGATTTGTCAATTGGACCGAAACATTTCTATGAGGCTTGAAGATGATTTCAAGATTAAGAGGGTGGTATGCTGAGATTTAGCAACAGAAACAAATAACTAACATATTAAGGAGAACACAATGACACCAACAGAAATGGACAACCTGGGGAAAGGTCAAGTTTAGTTGGGGAAGAGGAGTTCCATTTTAGACAAACTAAGTTTGAGAAGTCAATGGAATCTCTAATTGGAGATGTCTAAAACAAAATTTTAAAGTCTAATAGAGAAAAGAAAGGGAATCAAATAATAGCTAGCACCATTATGCAGAGTGGATGTGATAATATCAGCCAATGATAGAGCTTCTCAATTCTTATTTCTGTTTTCTCTGCTAGGGAGAATGATCTTCAGGCAGGGAAAGACAGAACAAAAATAGCTCATTAGAAAATGTTAAGAGACTACTAGTTGCTTTTGAGGAGGTCAAGTCACCAGGCCAAAATGAACAAAAAGGCAAATGTAATTGCTGAACTACTGTAACCAGCCTTTTTAAGAACATAAAGCATACTGGAGATTAGTGATGGGCAAATATTATCTTGATTGTTCTATTAAAAAAAAAAAAGGAGGGGAGTGGAATATGTTAATATCTAGCATTTACATAGCGAGTGCTTTAAAGTTTACAAAGGATTTTACAATTATTTCATCATATTCATAATCTGGGGAGGTAGGAGATATGAGTAAATGAGGAAACTGAGGCTGAGTAAGGCTAAATAACTTGCCTAAGTCAGTTAGTGCCTGTTATCAGCATTTGAACTTGAGTCTTCCTGACTCCAGGCCCAGTGCTCTATCCACTGAAGCTATCTAGGGATTTTTGGGGGGGATATTCTGTGAACATTTAGAAAAAGAAACAATAATGACAAACATAGATTCACCAAAAAAAGTTCATGCCAGACTAACCGCATTTCTTCTTTTTTTTTGGACAAGACTATTAAATTTGAAGGTTGGAGCAATGCTGTAGATGCAACTTGACAAGATTTTGATTAAACATTTTTAAGTCTCTCATGTTCTTATGGAAAAGACAGGGAGAGGGGCAGCTGGGTAGCTCAGTGGATTGAGAGCCAGGCCTAGAGACTGGAGGTCCCAGGTTCAAATCTGACCTCAGACACTTCCTAGCTGTGTGACCCTGGGCAAGTCACTTGACCCCCATTACCTAAGGGTTAAAAAAAAAAAAAAAAAAGACAGGGAGCTATGGCCTATCAAGGGTCAGCAAACTATAGGCCCATGAATTGAGACTTTTAAAAAATACTTTTAAATGCAATAAAATGTTACTCTCCTTCTCTATAGTTTGCCCACCCCTTGGGTTAGATAATACTACAATTAGAAGATTCAGAACCAATTAAACTATCAGACTCAAGAGTTATTAATGGTTCAACTCAGATAGTCTCCAATAGAGTGTCCCAGAGATCTGTGTTTGGCTTTTTGCCTTTTGCCATTTTTATTAATGACTTTTATCCATATCACTAATAAATATAGATGTACATTAATAAATGTAAAGCGTAGAAATTTGGAGATCACACAAAACTGGAGAGGAGCTAATACAATCAATGACAATCAGGACTAATCAAAAAAAAAATCTTGACAAGCTATAAGAAAGGACCAAATCAAATAAGACCTTTTTTTTTTTTTTTTTTTTAAATTTTAGGCAAGACGTATGCCTTCATTGTAGGAAGCTCTTGGTGAAGAAAATTCTACCACCCAAGAAAATCAACAGTTGCAAGTGATTTGCCCACAGCATTCCCAATTTCAAGGTCAGGCCTCTATCTATTATGACAAACTGCCTTAAATATAACAGACCTCAAAATATAACAGTCTCAACATTTTGATTTTGAAAATCAACTTCACAAGTACAAAATAAGAGAGGTCTGACTAAAAAGCAGTCTGGAAAAGATGTGGAGGTTTTAGTGGACTGCATCTAAGACAGCTAATCTAAGCTTGGAAAGTAGTGAGAAAGGCACAATGTCCAGAATGGGGAAGAGATAGCCTCATTTTATTCTGCTCTGATTAGACCATAGCTGGAGCATTCAGCTCTGGACTCATTTTGGAAAGACATAGTGGTTATGGGGGAACGGGTCATTAAGAAAAGTGAAAGGCCTTGGATTCATACCATATAAATAAGAGTTGAAGGAACTGGGGCTGTTCAACCTGGACAAGAGAATACTTGTGGAGAAGGGGAGGACAAGAAGCAGGAAAGGGAACATGATAGCTATCTAAGTATTTAAAGGGTCCTCATGTGAAAGAGAAATTAGAGACTTGTTCTGTTTGCTCCCTGTGTGCAAAACTGGAAGCACTAGGTAGAAGCTGCAAAGAATCAAATTTGGGTTTAATAAAGGAATAAAATTCCTAACAGTGAACACTATATTGAGTAGGTAAGTTCTTTCAAGTTTGGCTCTCCCTTTCACAGGAGAGCTGAATAACCACTTGTCAGGTATGTTGTAGGGGGATTTAGGTATGGATTAAATGGAACTGGTCTCTGAGGTGTCTTCCAATGATTAGATTCTGTGAAATGAAAACAGAAACTATGAAAATCAGGTTGCTGAGTCCATGTGTATATGGGCCAAGGATAGTCACGGAAGGCAATCATATCCATCGCTCCATCGCTCCATCCATCCATCCATCCATATCCATCCATATCCATCCATCCATCTATCTATCTATCTATTTTTTAAGCCCTTAACTTCCGTCCTGGAATCAATACTCTGTATTGGTTCCCAGGAAGAAGAGTGGTAAGGGCGAGGCAATGGGGGTCAAGTGACTTGCCCAAGGTCACCCAGCTAAGAAGTGTCTGAGACCACATTTGAACCTAGGACCTCCCATCTCTCAATCCACTGAACCACTTAGCTGCCTGCCCCCAGGCAATCACATGTAAGGAGCAGAAAGCAAAACTGAGGAGGATGGTAGTAAGCAGAACTAAGGTGGTGAGAGGGATAATGGAACTACATAAATGTCACATGACAGAAGGGAAGAGAAGAGTAAATATCAAGGAACAAAGAGAGGTCCACTTATCACATCCCTTCTTGATTTGTGAGGAACATCTTTATTATACCTGATCCTTTCTAGCAGCTTCAAAATCCCCTTTTGGCTTCACAGATTCAAGTACAAGTCTCTCATTTAGCTTGAAAAAAACTGTACTTGCTCTAGGCACATTCCTCTCTCTTCCTTTCCACCTTCAATGAGTAATTTACAATAAGTATCTTTATTTCCTCACCACTCATTCACCTTTTAATCACCTATAATTTCACTTGTCAGCCCTACATATCTAAGTAAAATTTCTTTTTCAAAGGTAATGACTTCAATGCAAAACAACAATGTCTTTTTCATTTATTTCTCTCATTCTCCAGTAGAAGCCAAAGGCCTGGGTTTAAGTCCTGCTTCTGTAATTCCTACATATCTCAAACAAATTACTTCACCTTTTTAGGCCCAAGTTTCCTCATTTGTAAAATCAAAGTATGAAAAAATCTCTCTTCTGCTGCCACTGACCACTGCTCTGAGCTTCTTCCAACTATCTGTTCTGCTGATTTATGATGTAACTCTTCTTACTTCTTGAACTCTTCCTGCTATCCCTGAACTATAGTGATTCTCCAATATTCATTCTTCAGCCCTTTGTTCTCTATATATTAAGTGGAAGAGTTCTAGTTTTATGACTCCAACTATCACTTCTATGCCTCCAAATCTTAATCTTCAGTTTTCTCAACTAAATTCTAATCATGGAACTTGGCATAGAGGATTTTTTTTAGGTTATCCTGGCCACCTTGTGATAATAGAAACCACTCCCTAAGTTTGTCCTACCCTGCCTCCCATTTTTTCGTCCTCTCTCTCTCCCTCTCCCCTGGAGGGCTTTGCGGCTTAAGTAGCTTGGTGGGTTTCAGATTTTGGCTTAGACTATTTTTCTAGATAGGTAAGATTTTTCTGTCCCCTTCCTACATTTCCCTTTTTTTCATATATTTCCATTTATTATTAAAATTACATTGTTAAAGAGCTGATAGACTCCTGACTTGAGAGTTTATTTTATAACGGCAACCACAATATTATTTTATTAATATTACATCTATTAAAACCATAATAATCTAATGACTTCTTCTGATGGTGTTACTTCCCATATGGGCTGTCCCTCTTAAATCTCTAGTTTCTAAAAACAGCATCACTATTCTCTCCCTCCAACCAGGTTAGAAATCAATTTATACATCTTTCTCCTTTAGACCTTTAAACCCTAATGGTCATTTAAATTCTTCCTTCAAAATGTCTTTTCTCTATCATCCCTAGGCCAAACACACATTGCCTTATGCCTGGAATAGAAATGAAAACTTTTTTAACTCTCCTCCTTGACTCCAGTTTCTCTCTACCTACCCAAACTTTGTGAATCATCTTAATTAAGCACTACTGACTTCATTTCAATCCTCAATTCAAAAACCTGCCCCAGCTCCACAGCAAAGAAACACTTCCTTTTTAAAATTCTATCTATCTATTAAGGCCAGCAAAGATATACTCCTTGTAAAAAGTCTTTAATAGTTGTTGGTAATCTCTCCTTTATCTTATATTCTCATACACCACTGAACAGTTACATATTGTCTTTCTACTACTGAAGTATGGAAGAAGTATGTCAGAACCAACTTACCAGCTAGGATTCAAGTGTTAAAACTTTCGGTGTGAGCTTGATTTAGTTTTTGTGTGGATTGTTTAAACTTAATAAAGTAAAGGAAAAACATTAATGATGATTAAATGTGAGTATGCACATGGGACAGGGTATTGGAAGGAGAGGGAGAGAGTTGGTGACTAAACATTTACCAACACAGCTCTTTGTGGAAACAACAGAGTTCTTGAAGGCATTCTATTCAGAGCCCATACTTCAGCAGGTTAGATATAGCAAGCTGAAAAAGGTACCTGGTAATACTATTGTTCCAACCTAGTCTAAGTTTAAGAAAAGTAAAATCATAGGAAGATCTAACTCCTCATGATAAATGTTTTGGACCAGAACAATTAGCAAAACTATTGAAGGCATGAAAAAAATTGATAAAGTATTAAAACATTGTTTTTAACTGTTCAAATTATCTCACGTATATTTGCTTAGTCTCCCCAAGTAGATGTATATGTCTTATATAAGGAAAAATATCTCATACTCCTCTCCTATCCCCTCCATGGGATCTAAGAAGTATTCAGACTTGTCAGATCACTTGAATCAAGTGTTGACATTGATTATTTCAGAAGCCTGGATTGCAATGAGGTAATTCTGAAATTAAAGGCAGTTTAGATAGTTCTGGATCTACAACAAAAATGTTATTACACCTTTGTGCTTCAAAAATATTGGAGGTCCTCCTCCTCCTTCAGTGAAGAAGAAATGAAGATTAAAGCCAACTGAAATCTACAAATAAGTATTTCCATCACTAAAGTAGAACTGTATCAGTAAAAATGGAAAGAGGCTATTGGTCTAGTAAAATATAGGCTACTTATGGGAAGAAATTATTAATTTTTATATTCCTAACTTCTAGCACATAGAGGATGCTTAATAAATGTTTGCTGATTAACTGGATTATTGGTACCAGGAAGGAAAACAGAGCTTCTTCAACCAATATTACTGGGGAAATTCTAAAAACTCTAGTGAAAACCTCCATGTTGTGATGCTAAAACATATATAAAAATTGTCTGAAGTGATTCAGCTGAAAGCAAAAGAAAAATCAGGTCAACTTTCATTACCTATACTAATGGAGAGGAGCAGTGGGGCAGATAATATGAACCACCAAAAGAGGTCAAATTTCTTCAACCTATCCCTTTGTATTCAATTTCTCCTTTTCTATTCAGATTTCTATTGTCCTTTCCAGCCCTAAACCTATGAGTCTATGCTCCCATATTATCTGTTAAGGATAGGCTGCATCACTTAAGGTGTCCCCCTCCCCCCCATTACTATTTTTTAGTTCATTTTCCCCAAAGATTTAGTAATATATCTTATACTTACATTTACACATGCTTTGCTATTTTCAAAGAAATAGTACTACAACATCACATCTGAACACCATAACCACTTTGTGAGGCTGGCAGCAGGACAGGCATTATTATCCCCATTTTACAAATGGGAAAACTAAGGCTCAAAAGAAAGTGACTTGCCCAAAGTCATACAGCTTGAAAGTGACAGAGCCAGAATTGTTCCCAGATCTTCAGACTCAAAAGCCAGTGCTTCAAAGGAAAACAAAATCTTTCACCATTTGAAGTTTCCTCTAGGCATGAGTAAATTGGGATACTCAACTAAAGAAAAGATTTTTTTTTTACTTCAGTATTTTGGTAATTATATCAGTACGTTCTTGAAAGCAAAATTTTAGGGGCTAGGGAGAGAGAGGTATGTGATTTTGATGTACGTGTGTAAATAAGCCCCCATGAAAATAATCTGCAATGTACGAATTTCTTTCTTTTCTCATAAATTATAATCCATCGATAGTTTTTTTTCCCTCCTGAAATCCCAAAGGAATTCATTCTGCCTCACTCCACTCTATATAAAGAAACTAAAAAGTAGTTAACTTACATATAAAGAATACTTTTTTTGAGGAAAAAAAATAATAAAAGGCAGTACCCTCCTAACACTGTCCTGGAAGATGGCATAGAATGAAAGAACTTCTTTAAAAAAAAAAGACAGAAAGAACTTCTTAATTAGTTTAAAGTTGTGAAATGCCATTTCTTTGGCAAGCCACTAAAATATAACATTTGGGAAACATAGTGCTTACAGTACAAAATAACTGTATATAAAACCATTTCTGATGCAGTCATTTGCTTTAAGATGGCACTATAAAATGCCCTTTAACAACTGCTAAAAGGTTTATCAGACTTGTAAACTTAGGGAAAATATATGCAGAGGGTAGCCACCTTATAAGTTTCTTCTGTTGGAGTCAGAGCTTTCTCTGCCCAGGAACCAGTCGTAGCCCTGATTGAATGAGGCCAGATTCTCTGAGGTGGCTTAGTCCCTGTAGCCGAATATGACTCAGATGTAACCTCTAATCCAGCATGAGATTGTAGACTTGGAAGGCTTCTGTCCTTTGTATAAAGGATGAAATGGCATAAATAATAGTAGTTTTATTTATTTAAAAAAAAAAACCTCCCCCCTCCCACAGCTCATGATGCCTTCTACTGGCTTAAACTTAGAATGGAAAAGGCACTGGACAATAAAGGTCAAATGATCAAATCAGAATGTTACTCCTCGGCCTTGTAAACTCATAATAACATATACGAGAAGGACTAGGAGTAGAAGTAGGCCAGCCCCCTGTTCTTCAATCTCTTAGTTTCAAGTAAAATAGAAGTATAGTACCCAGTAGTTAAATGCTATGGATACAAAGATGGAGTATAATCAAGAAAAATATAACTTTCCACCCAAATGCCCAAGGGAAGAGAGAAATGGGCAACTACTCCAAATCAAAATCTTATAGAGGATCCTAGAAAAAAAGAAGATAAATATACCATCACTGCTGCCCCACATCCTAATGTTCAAAGAATTCAGGATTTGGGCTCAAAAGACCTCGGCTCACATTCTGGTTCTGCCACTTACTAGGTGTATGACCTTGGACAAGTCACCTGTCCTCTCAGGGCCTCCGTTTTCTCCTTTGTAAAATGAAGGGATTAGTTAGGATAAGGTGCTCTTAACCTGGGATAGGTTTCAGCAAATCCATGAACTTGGATAGGAAAAAAAGATACATATTTATTTTCACTAGCCTATTACTGAAATTGAGCATTTCCCTCAAGTGACTTAAAAATATTCTGAAAAAGGGTCCACTGGCTTCATTAGACTGCTAAAGGGACCCAGTAAACACACAAAAAACTTAAAACTCCCTAGTTTAGGTGATCTCTGAAGTCTCTTTTAGATCTAACATTCATTAACTATGTGGCCAATTAGATCTAATCTGTTATCTAAAATTAGTTACAGGCATTTTGTGTTTCTATTCTGCCCACAAAGATGCCCACACAACATTAATTCTGATAGTAATGAGAACTCAAACATTACCTATTGATTGGCTAGTCAGCCCTCTTTTATAAAATAGCAGATAAAGGCATTTCTGAACTCTTAAGTCTCATTTGAGTACAAATTCTTAGAATGAAGATCTGATTAAGATATTCTTATCAAGGCAAAAGCAAATAATTGCTGTTAAAAGATAAAAGTTTGAATTAGAATCATTCAATAAGGTTTTTAAAATCCCATAAAAGCTACTGCTTGAGACATAAAATACTTGCTGTTCAACTTCTGTTAGAGGAATCAGAAAATTAAAAAGGATTCATCTATCAAAAGAGTATCAATCCAAAATGTTTCAAAAGAAGGGTTATACATCTCTCTAGAGTCAGTTCTGGTTGACTGCTTCATTCTTATAATATGATGTATTTTAGAAAATATGCTATTTATCATAACCAATATGACAGTCTTCTTTCTATATTTTGACAGCCAGAAAGAACTCTTTTTAGTGTTAGACCCTCCTCATTAGTTAAGGTTCTGATTCCTGTGAAAAAATATTTTTTAATATTTGGCAATATATGATAAGAATTCTAGTCTTCTCTTGTTTTTAAACGTCATCAGTGTCAGAAAATAAAGGAGAGCAGACAGATAATGTCCAGTCAAGTAGCTTATTTTCTGAACTCTATTCCAGTAAACAACTGAGAACTAATTTATTTAGAAGGATAAGTAGCTAATCTATGGATATTTTAAAGTTTCTGTAATGTAAACAACATGGGTCAAAATGCAGAGGTTGTAATCTGGATCCCTGTAGATAGTGGCCATAAGATCATAGGATTTCCTTAGTATATGGTCTTTTAAAGTTATAGAGCCCTTTGAATTTGAGCCCATTTAACATGATCTTCTACTTCACTTCACCAGTATTTTAAGTTTAGTTTTTCTTTCTTATATAGTGAGGGGAGTCAGCTAACCTGAAACTGTGACAACAAAGCCATTGCTGACACCATGCAGGTAGTATGCCAATACCAAATGATAGGGAGAAGAAATGACCCTCAAAATATAGTTTCCCATATTCTGGTTTCTTCTCACGTTGGATCCATTTTAGGATTCTGTCTTAGAATGCGTTGAAATGAAGTTTGACCTTTTGCTTATCAATACAATAGCTGACTGAATTTCTAAGAATTAGAATCTTTAATCACAGGTCCATGAGTTTCAAGTATAATCTGCTTTACACAATGATTGAGGATACTGTTACATATAAGATTTTGAGGAAAAGTGCCAAATGCTTTACATAAGGCAAAGCAGCTAGAAAAAAATATCCAAGATTCTGACTTTAAATTATTTCTATCTAGCATCTTACTACCTATCCTATAATTAAAAACCAAGATGCTAAAGAAGCGTATCAAGAGTCTGTTAGATTGATGTATCTGTTGGATAAATATTAGCTGTTCCTGAGAGAACAAGATGGTAGGAAACTTGTAACTTATCTGTATATACTAAAGCCAAAGATGGAGTTATAAATAATATAAAACCTAAGATAACTATTCTGGAGTTCCTTGGAAATAAATTATCTTCTTTTGTTCATGTTGGTTCTTATATACCATCTACTAGCAAACCAGACCCTTAAGAAAGCAGGTCAATGATACTTGGGCAAAGCTTTGGGCCAGGATAAATTTGCTTCACTGATCCAAACGCTCACACTCCTGAAAAACTGGTTATTGTTATAAGGCCTTGTAATATGATGATAACTTCAACACTTAACTGCTTCTTTCAAAATGTTGTTTCTATATAAACATGACCATCTCCTCTCTCTGAAAGTCCAAATATGTGACAATTTTAGCTTAATTTTATCAATCTCCTTAGAAAACTTGAGTCTTCTGCATTAAATAACATACATAAGATAGCTTAAGGCAAGGAAGATATGGTGTAAAAATTCACATGTACTTCTAAGATTCCTTTTAGGAATGCTGGTTTTTTTAGTTTAGTACTTCAATGATATTTGAGGTCCTCTAAAGTCTGTCTTTCTCTTTCTCTCTCTCTCTTACCCCACCCATCCCTCTTTTTCCTTTGAATTACAGGAACTAGAAGATGAAAATAGTTTTTCTGTAGAAACCTGTTCCTTGATGATGAAACAATTTGTTTGTTTGTATGTAGATCTGGGCTCACCAAATTTAACAAACTTAAATTCTTCCATTTTTTTAATTGGCTCCCTCTATCTATAATATAATCATCAAATCTTAATACAAATGATAAATTCATCTATATTATGAGGACTCTTTTCCTCTTCCTGACCTGACTGAAAAACAGCAGTCTATCTATGTTCTATCTGAAAACAATCTGTCTTGAAATCATTCTCTCTCAAACTGAGTTAGAAAATTTTCCTTCTATCTCAAAGGAACACCTGTTTTTTGGATTTATGAGGCATTCAAGAATAATGCCCAAGTTCGAGAACAAAAGAGACAAACAGTAAAGAAGTGTTCTGATTTAAGATTTGTTTTTGCTACCTACTTCTTTCATCCTTCATGAGAGGGGAGTTTGGGGGAGGGGGGGAGGAGACAGATAGACAAATTTCTATAGGCATATTCTATTAGAAAAGTCCAAATTAAAAGAAAATTAATCTCTACTGACTTTACTTAAATAAAATGAACTAGGAGGAGCTGAATAATATTGTCACTTTCCTCTAAGTTAGGATAACTGTTAAGTTATTCTAGGGCTTGGATCCAGGAGAATAAAGGGAAGAGGCCAGGGATACTCCTGTTTAGGATACCCTGAGCAGTAGTAGTACTGGGTAGATTTGAACTTACCCCTGCCAGTTCTTGCTGAATAGAAGTAGGCCGGGCTTCGGAAGCGGGAAGCGGAGAAGCGCTGGCTGAGGCACTAGCGTGAATGGGAAGCTCTAAGGCATGCTCACCAGCTGACTCTGGGTGACCCATACCATGGTGGGGGGACTCAGCCTCCCCCTGAGGCGCCTCTCCCGAATCCGGCAAGCCTTTTTGCTCTGCAGAGGACTGGGAGCAAAAAAGACAATTTTCCTTCAATGCAAAGGCTGCAACACGGGAGAGAGCAGTTGTCACAGAGCCAGGTGATACTTTAACCTTTAATAACTTTTGCCAATTACTGGGAGGAACTGCTCCGGGCAGAAGTGCCATCAAGCAAGTACAGAACAGGTCTAAGAACCTGTTTAACAAAAAGCCATTCCAAACCAACAGCAGAGAAAACAAAACAACTTAGATCTACTGCTGCTGCCAATTTAATTTCTGCTAAAGGCTCTCACAGGTAGGATCCAGGAAGTTTGGGGCTTGTTTTTCAAAATTTCCAAAGAAACCCCATACTTGACGAATATTCAAAAGTTTCCTATTACTAAGGTGGTAGCTGTGGCATGGTGGATAAAGCACTGGATTTGGAGTCAGAGAACCTGGTTTCAATTTTCCACTCTGTTACAACCTATATGATCCTTGAACAAGGCACTTTCCCTCCCTAGGACTCAAGTGGACAAAATGATCTCTTTTTCAGCTCTTAAATCCCATGATCCTATTTTTTCAATCTATGGTGCCCAAAACAAAAATATAGGTATCCCATTCCCTCATTCTTGGTTTAGAGTAACTGATGATAGAGCCTAATAGAAATGAAAATGTATATATACTGGGGGGGTATAAGGTAGGTCACTGAGTTTGGGGAAAATGGACTAAGCTCAGCAAACCAATGCAACCAAAAGTTGGGGAAAGTTTAGTCTGAAAATCTATAAGATCTCTTCCTATTCCTTTATTATTCTTTGAGGTGGGGCACCTGGATGCTAAAGGAATAGCTTTGACACCACCAGTAGGAGATAACAATTCCATGGAATTTCTCCCAGATCTGTTTTGCAGGGATTTGGGCACTACTTACTGACTGAACTTTGATTTCTCTTCAGATATCATCAAATCTGATAATCTCAAGGGTACTTCCCAGACATACAGTTGAATTCATACTTAAAACAGAAATCTCTTCAACAATATCTCTAATAAGCGGATATGCAATGTCTCCTGGCATACCTCCAGTGAGAGCAGAGATAAATGACTGGCACTCATCATCTCCTTTTCACTTTTGGATAATTCTAACTCTTAACAATTTTCCCTTTATATTTATTTGAAATATACCTTCTACCCACTGTTCCTACTTCTGCCCTCTGAGGCCAAATAGAATAAGTCCTATCTTTCTACTCCATGACAGCCCTTCAGATACCGGAAGAGGGCTCTCAAACATTCCCCTGGTTCCTCCACTAGATCTTTGCATTAAGTGGTTTCAAGATGTCTCAAAGTGGTATAATTGCCAAATGAGTGGTACAGACATTAAGTCCTTCAGGGAATGTTGTTCTTCATTTCCTAGATTGATCAGGTACATAGGACTGCACAGAACCTGCTACTCCAAAAAGCCCCATCTGATCCTGTAGGATTAAAAGCAGCAATATAATATATATATATATATATGTGTATGACTTATAAATTAACTGTCAACTGATCCAAATCATTAATTATGGCACATTTCAATAGAAATCTAAATAATCTAGCCAAATAACATCAGGGGGAAACAAAGCTAGTGGAATCACCCTTCCTTCCAAAATGAATCATCTGAATTCAACAAAAAAGAGAACTAGATTATTAATAAATATATCCAACTTTCTCCCATCCCTGCTTCTATTGATCTAATCCCTTCAAAACAGGTAAAATGCTAAAAATGTAGGCCAAGAAATTAATAAGGAAAAAAATCAGAGGCCTAACAAATGAAATTAATCATTACCTTTGGTTAAAAAGTTTTACCACAGGTTAAGTTAGATTAAAAAACTTTATAGAGCTAACTACTTCACTTTTATCAACACTAGCTTATAAGGTTTTTACAACTAATTAATCAATTAAAGTGTTTTGAAAACTTTAAAGCACAATATAAATGTGATCTATTATTGTTACACCTAACCAGCAAGCTCCCTTCCTTAAAGTTTTCCAATGTTAAATTTTTATAAATCAAACACCTAGAACTCATCAGCCTTTTATATCACCTATAAACACAGCTGATAAATCATTTGCACGCTATATGATCACCATTTATAGGAATAATGAGTTTCAAAATTATGTTTTAAAAACTAGCACAACATTTTCTGACAAATCACTTCTTCAAAAACATGCTCTTACCTCTACTAAAGTTCTATTCTAATGTATGAAAGTGATATAAGGTCAACTTGAAAGGGTAGGCCAGCAAAGTATAATTTCCCAGCAGGCTCCACTAGTCTGCAAAGGCTTCCCAAAAAGCTTATAAAAACATCTTAAATCTGCTTCCTGAAGACTGTCCTGATTAAATCCTGGGAGGCTCATGCCCAGAAGACAAGATTACCAGATGCTAGGGTTTTGGGATTTTTTTGTTCAGAGAATTTATTAATCCAGCTTATTAAGACATGAAGTATGATCAAATGGGTAGAAGTAATCAACAATACCGACATCACTGCTCTATGTTATCTTCTAAGGTATTTTGAAGTAGTTAAAAAAACAAACAAACAGATGGTCAGTAACCTCAAAAACCAATCCTCATTTCTAAAATGCTTATTATAATACAAAAAAAAGATAGGGAATTTAAATAAAATAACTGAACATTCATCTCATTATATTCCATATTTTCACTTGCTGTCCCCCATTCTGGGAGTACTATCCATCCATTTATCTCTTAACTCAGGGCTTCCCTGGCTGCCTTCAAGTCTCAAATCCCACCTTCTCTAAGAAGCTTTTCCAAGCCCCCCTTAATTTTAGTGCCTTCCCTCTAAGATTATCTCAAATTTATCCTGTATGTTTGTACAAAATTGTACCATCATAGTATCTTTTTTATATGCTTCCTGCTCCTTTGTGGACCCACCACTCTAAGTGCAAGCAGACTCTCATCATCTCATGCCTAGACTATTACAATAGCCTGCTGGTTGGTTTCAAGACTCCAGTCTAGATCATCCTCTACTGTCAAATTAATCTTTCTAAAGTGCAGATCTATCTGACTACATCCTGGGGGGGGTGGGGGTGGGGGTGGGGAGTGGAGGGGGGAAGGTGAGAGTTATCAATAAACTCCAGTGGCTCCTGATAAATATAAAATCCCTTGACATTTGGTCTTTTACAACATGACTCCTTTCCTATCTCTTCAGTCTTCTTAAACTTTTACTACTCTCCCCTCCCCCATGTAGTCTGCAATTCCTCATCCCAGTGTGCACCTGCACCCCAATCCCCCTCCAGCAAGACACTCCCCTTCTGGCATTTTTATTGGTTGTCTTCCATGCAAGGAATATTCTACCTCCTTATCTTCATCTACTCTCCTTCCTTCAAGTCCTAGCAAAAAAAATCCAACCTTCTACAAGAAGCCTTTCCTTCTGTGATTATCTCTAATTTGTCATATTACAATGACAAATTAGAGATACTCACAGGAACACACACACACACACACACACACACACACACACACACACACACACACACACACATCTTTTGTACAAAGTTGTTTATGTTATCTCCTCCATTAAACTGTAAGCTCCTTGAGGGCAGGGACTTCTTTGCATCCTCTTAGGACAGTGCTTAGGACAGTACCTGGCACAATGAAAGCACTGGCATTTACTTCAACTCTGAAGTAACACCTTTGCTGTTTGTTTGTTTGAAGTCCCCATCACCCTTGTCTATCTCAGCTCTCTCAAAATATTAAAGGAAAAGGATTTCACAACAAATACACACTTAGCAAATAAACCAATCTTGGGAGTTTATGCTGAACATGCAAAAGAACTGGAATTAGACAGCAGCTAAATTCAAGGCTACATTCTCCAAGTCTGTCAATATATCAGGACAGCAACCACAAAGTTCTGAAATTGCTTTGCTAAGCACTAAATAAAATGTGCTTACAGTTTTTAATGGAAGTTAAAATATTAAAAAGATGTCCCACCATTCTATATGCAATCCTACTGCAACTTCTATATTTGCTGAGAAAATAACAGAAGCTAATATTTGTTAGAAATACAACAGAAGCTAAATCAATTTCCTCCCTGTGAAAAAGAAATTAGCTAGTCTTCTAAAAAAAATTTTTTTAAAACCTAACAATGTTCTGATAACTTCAGTTTTTCAAAATCAATTTAAATCAAGATTCAGTAATAAAATAAACAAACTGAACTTGAATAGTGAAGATATTTTCTTAAAACATACATGTTTATTTGAAAAGGAGAGGAACTGGTCTTTCCAACACCAATCATGTGCTGTTTCATAGTTAATTTAGCTAGTTGAGCAATCTTTTCTCAGGCCGAGAAAGTTACTCAGGAAAAAAAAAATATACTAGACTAGAAGACCATTATACATGACTAACTACAGCAATAAAGAAAACCTGGATAATATCTCAAGGAATAAAGGGGTAAAAGTCTAAATGCTTTATCTAGGAAAGAAACGTTGTAGCTGTTTTTGGAAGGCCTGTTTTCACTTCTACTCTTGCTTACAATGGCAAATGAAGAAACAAAAGCAGATATTTGACAGACATCCTGACATATTGCACTAATTTTTCTCATTTGTAAGAAACAATGAAGGAAAAGGATTTTATTCATTTCAACACTCAATGGCATCATAAACATAATACCTGATGGTAAGATACCTCAAAACAGGGCAATATCAGGAATTATCAACGTGACTTTATAAATAACAAGCGTTGCTTAGTCAGCTCAATTACTAAACTCTAAAATGACAGGGTACAACCAATGCTAGATACCAGGATGCTCTGTCATGGCAATAAGCACTTCCAGTACAATCTTACTCTAGAGAAACCACCAGGGTATTTCCTTCTATCCATTCACACGTTTACATTTAATTACTGTATTGATTTAATATTCCATGGTACCTTTTATATCACAATGAAATCAAACATACCGATTTCTTTATTAGCTTTCCCAAAGAAGTCATTTTTCAACTTAGTTGCAACTTCTTTATGTGTCTTCTACTTTTGTTGATAATGAGAATGTCAATATGGATATGGCTCATTTCTTCTAGTACTGAAGTGCTCACACTTTTTCAACAAGAATCTCAAATTGAGGTTAACAATAATTAAAATCATATTATAAGCTGGTCCTTGGACAAGAAGCAGTTTGCCAAGCCTTCTTGATTTTGTGCTCCATTGTTAATGACTTTTGAGAGCCCAGTTACCTTCCATGACATGATGAGGCACTAAAGTTGGACTTTTGCCAAACCATAACTCATTATTCTGATTTTTTAAAATGGTCACACGCTTAAAAAAAAGAAAAGAAAAGAAAGTAAAAGCCTTTTCTTCATGTTTTCCATGCAACTTCATCACAAATTATGTGACTTACAAGGGCCTCCTTCTAGGTCACAGCAATGGAACAATTATATCAAAAGACATAATCACTGGCAATTATGAAACTGGTGTGACACCAGCAAGCAACAAATATTTCTAAAAGAAACAAACAGAAAACTTCTGGTTTTCTTAATAACTTCTAGCTTAAGGGACTGTCAATTTCTATTAAACTAAAATAGATGGTTTAAAAGGTAATTAAGAAATTCTAAAAATTTTGCAATTCATTAAACATCTAGGAAAAATAGATGAGACTAGAAAAGATATTCTTATAAATTCATCTCTCAATATCTCCACACTCATTTCCCAATAACTTATGAATACATGTAGAAACTCTTCACATAGTCAGAATATCTAAAACAGAAAGAACAAGATCCATAAATAGACAAAATGGTCTAGAGAAGAAGGCATCTTTATTCGGAATGGGATAGAACGTGATTATCAAACTTTGGAGATTTTTCATGTCTTTCTTTAGCAAAGGAATCAATAACAGAAAGAGTTCAAATTAGTATTTCATCAAAGAATACAAATTATTACAAGATTTACAAGCCAGGTAAAGGATCAAATAAAAATCTCTTTAAAAGTTCATGTTAACACACAAGGTAATGTATGTGCAGCAAAAGGGCAGACTGTTTCTATACCTTGTTTCACCACCTAGTCTTCCCTGTGACACCTTACTGTAAAAAATGATCCAGGAAAAACTGATCTGTACCATCCCCGGGCTGCTTCTGGAGAGACAAAAGTACCATACACTTACCACGCTCCCAGATTATCAACTACTTTATCCACACAACTGATTTAATACACACCTAACTCAGATATTTAAAACCAAGACACATGACATTATAAGATCTACATGGTACTTCCTCATCTCTCTGAACTCAACAGCTTTGGTTCTAGTTATGTTTTCTGTGACCTTAACAATGCATTCCACCAACACAGTATGTTGGTAACCCTTTATCCAATTTGAAAAACAAAACAAAACAAAACAAAACAAAAGCCTCCATGGATAAAGGTAGTCATTAAATATAAAGCAAATAATTTGTAATTATTCTAAGTCATACAATCAACAGTAACGACTTAACAAGGCCCTATTCCAAAGCAACAAAGTACTGAGATCAATGAGACAGAAAACGCTCCTAAAAAGTATTAACAGTACTAATTTTTTTCTCCTTATTATCCACTTCCATCTCATATCACTTTTTGAAAACAACAAAATAATCCAATCATCAATCCCAGAGTAATCTTATGACCTCCCTCACCCTCTATATCTCTAGCCTTGACATTCTCTTCCTAGGTAGGTTTCCACAACTCTACAACAGATTTCTATTACTTTATGCATCCCTACAGGTTGAAAGCAGGTTAAAGAAACCAACGCATAGAAGATTATAACTTACTGGCCCCTTACCTTTTGTCCTTTATCCTTCTGAAACACAAAGACGGGTGGTGCAATGGCAGGCTTTTCTGCAAAAAGAAAAATTGGTTTTTTTCCCCCCAACACTTAAAAACAGAACAAAAAATACCATCATCTCCAAAGAACATCACATTACAAAAAAAACAAAATAGCAGTGAAAAAGTCAAACCATGTTGCATACACCCTCTGGGAGCTTGTCCCACTAGCTTCTCCAATACAACTTGGATTCTAAGTTAACATACATATTTGGAAACTTAAAACAAGATTTATTTGTTAAAGTTTTGGAGTCCAACTTTAAAAAATGTTGCCAAAGGAATGAAATGGTATCACAGGTTAATGGGTACAAATGAAGGAATACTACCAGTGTGGGACAAACAAATGTGACAAGTTGGATGGCATTTATTTTTCTCATTCATTGTTTTGTGCATATTTGTCCTGTAACCTGGCACTGAATGATTGTAGAATACCCTCCCAAGTCCATCAACTGGCCAGAACTGGAGTGTCCCATCCATTTTCCTTCTCTGCTCCATTTCTGCCAAGAATTGTGATTAGGCCAGGTAAGCTCTAGAAACCCAAAGTATCCCTTGATCCAGCAGGTTCCAAGTAACTTCAGGGAAAATTTAAGGTGAGGGTCTCTTGGCAATCTGCCTCCTACTCCAGCTGAGTTATGGACTAGTTCACAGTCAACCCCCTCTGTCACCTTGGTCCTTGGGACACTTTAGTTTCAAGTTGGCCTCTGAGGCATTCCTGGAGGGTCCCAGTTCCTCTCCAAAGTTCAGGGTTCAATTACATGCCCTAAAGCAACCCAAAGGCAGGCAAGCAATAAGAGGCTACATGGCAATTGCTTGTGACAAGCCGGCAACCAAACATAATGTTGCTATTTGAAGAATTTTGGGGCATAGCTGTATAGAGAAAAAGCAGAACACAATTCCCACAATAAAATTCTATAGGGCAGAGACCTTTGATCTAAAATGCAGCTCAGTAAAATCACAATCTGTCAAACTCTTTCAATGTTGGTAAAATTCATTTAACATGTGCCAAGAAGCCCTTTACAAATCCCAGGTGCCATACACAGGGTCTTCACATGATCTTGGCTTTGAATCTTGCACCTTCCACAGTACAAACCCCAGTTACCTTTATGACAACATAAAATACATTTTAGGAACTGTTGTTGCTAACATTTGGCTGTAAAGAAGACTAGTCAACCCTTTGCAGGAGTTCTCTCCCATGCTAACTTGTTCCAAGAGTTAGATCTGGCTCCCCAATACTAGGAAAGTCATCACTCCATCTACCCCTTCCTTTTCTCCAGACAGGGTAAGAGACTGAAAATGAGGCTCCCTGAAGGAACTCCTTTCATTATGAGATCACAGGACTAATTTCTGTCTAGTGCTGGCTTAGAGAGCTATCGTTATTTGCTGATATTTAAGGACACAACTTAAAACGAAAAAGAATGGTCCCAGGAAGAGAATAAGGTAAGGGGCAGTAAAGGGAGCATGGTCACTGAAGAGAAATGAGGTGCCAGGCTTTAGGGAGTGTGATATTATGAGAGACAGTGTAGAAGAAGCATTTGGATGACAGCAGAGACATTTCTGGTGGTGAAATAATTTGTGTCTAGAGGGATGTAGACATGCTTAAGAACAATGAAGCAGACAACTCTAGAGGAAGTCAAGCCTCTCTTTAGGGCCCAAGGGCAAAAAATATGTAAGAGCAAAGTAAAAGCACCAGATGGAACAAGAAAGGGGTATAAATGTTAAACAATTTTGCTTGTTTGCCACCATTCAAAAGTTCTGCAGAACTGCTAGCACAAACTGGAGTATAAAGACAGTAGCTAGATCATATCTTTTAAGGTTTCTTCTTCTATATTGCTCTCCAGTCTTTAAAATTAGTTGTTATGCAATCTATCAGTCAAAAAACATTTAGAGGATTAAAAGGTACTACAGGGAATATTCAGGGAATGATATTGAAGGGGTGAAGCTCTTCATAACTTCATAAACATTTAAGGATGCCAGTTTTTAAAAAACAGCAAGATTAAAAAAATTTTTTTTCTATGGAACCTAGAATACTCATAGGTCCTAGGAGCTCTTGGGAATTTTGTAGGTTGGCTAATTTAAAAAAAAATAATAAAACATCCCAGTTGGAACAGAAAAGGAAATAGAAACCAAGATATTGAGAGGAGAGCAGTAGAATCAGAGTAATGAGCAAAGAAAGACATTGGCAACATAGACAAGCTTGCCACAAACTTAGCTTCTTGCTGCCAATGCCTGGACCAATACTTCATCTTCCAATACCCTGTTAACAGTAACTTTCCACACTAGCAAAGGCAGAAACAAACCAAAGTACAGAAATCAACTATAGTCTTCAATCATGGTCAATTCCATTCTGCTAAAGCCAGGGAGTCAACAACAGCAAATGACACTGGTAATATACAACTGTATACCAACATAAATAACCTGTGTAATATACTCCAGCAGCTAAAATAATATCTTTAAAACAAAAAGCAAAATCATAGCTGAAAAACTGCCTGCAATCACACAACTAGTAAAGCATCACCAACAACATTCACTTAGTTAATATAAGGCTAAAGCAAATAATTTAAATGACAACCAAAATATATTAAAAACTTTACTATGTTAAATCCTAGTACTTAACATTGAGAAATAAGGATTTAAAAAAAGATACTCCCTCTGCTTAAAAGAGCTCAGATGTGGTATTTGATGTACCCAAATAAATGAATCAAAGTAAAATGTGACAAAGGAGAGTAAAGCGCACCAGGGAAACAGGAAAATATGAGGGAGGAAACAATTCCAGGTGGCAGGGAAGGGTGAGAGAAGCTGAAGAAGTTTCACAAAGTGGGACCAAAACTGGGTGAAGATGAAGTATGTTCCAGGAATGGAAAGCTACCAAATGTATAAAAGCAGAACAAAGTAAGATAAGAGAACTGGTATTAGTCCAATTTGGCTAAAATACTGGGTGAAATAAGGCTGAAGTCGAGTTGTGAAGGTCCTTAAATGCCAGGTTAAAGAGTTTATGTTTTACAGGGGGGCCAGAGTAGATCACAAAATACAAAATATGTAATTTTGATTACATAACATTAAAACTTTTTGTATAAAACATCTAAAATTCAACAGGAAACAAGTTACTGAGGAAAAATCTTTACATCAAGTTTTGCTTTTGAGTCTTATTTCCAAGATATATAGGAAATGATTCAAATATATAAAAGGAACCATTTCCCAAGTATTTAGATGGTCAAAGGTTTTAAATAGACTATTTTCTGAGGAAGAAATTCAAACTGTCAACAGCCATAAGAAAAAATGCTCCAAATCAATAATAATTAGAAAAATGCACATTTAAAAAAACTTAGGCACCATCTTATATCAGATTGGCAAAAATGACTAAAGAGAAAAATGACAAAAATTCTGGAGTCTGTGAGAAAAGTTTCATTTATGCACTCTTATATAGCTGCAATTGGTACAACCATTTGGGAAAATAATTTGTAAATTTGCAACCAAAAGTACATAAACTGTGTGTACCACTTTGACCCACTGATGTCACTACTCTCCCTATACCCCAAAAAGATCAAAGAGGAAAAGGACCCATATTTAGAAAAAAAAAATACACACACACATATTTATAGCCATTCTTTTTGTAGTAGAAAAGAACTAATAAAACTAAGGGGGTGTTCATCAACTGGGGAGTTAATAGTTAAACAATGATATGTAAATCTAATGGAATACTACTAAGTATTTGAGATAAGATAATACTAAGTATTAATATAAGAAATAATGAAAGGGACAGTTTCACTAGAATCCAGGAAATTTTGTATGAACTAATGAAGAATGAAGTGAGCAGAACAAGAACAATTTATACAATGATGCTGCTGTAAAAAACAAGTTTGAAAGATATAAGAATTCTGATTAATGCAATGATCAACCAGGATTCCAGAGAACCAATGATAATGGTGTTGACATGCAGTGAAATACTTTAGTCTCCAACAAATGTATGAGCAATGTAAAAAGTTTTGCCTAATTATGTACAACATTAGAAGGATTTTGTTTTTCTTTGCTTTTTCTCCCAGCTGAATGGGGGGGGGGGGGGAGGGAAGAGAAAATAAATTTTTGTCAACTAAAAAAAATTTATTTTTAAAAGTTTATGCTCTATCCTATGGGCAAAAGGGAGCTACTAGAGGTTTTTTAGTATAAAAGTAACCAAGAAGTAAGTAAGTGTCACTCAGAGTCTGAAATAAATACTCTGTAGGGTACTTCTTCAACAGCAAACTAAATATTTATAAATAAAAGAAAACCCCAAAACAATTTCAATAGGTACACTCAAGTCACAGAACTAAAAAAATTCACCAGTATAGTAGAGGCAAAATTATTTTTCATAAGTTTTGTACAAGTCAACACTGAATTTCGTCTCCTTTAAAACATTCCAAACCTACCTTGTAAAATTATGCCTCATTGGTGGACTGAACAGATGGCTGTTCCTCTTTCATTGCACTGCAGTTACCGAACACACTGTGGATCAAGTCCAGTATTCAGAGTCTTTCATTCAAGATCATTCATACTGGTGCCCTGAACTTCATTCTTGTCATTATCCCATCTTGGAGCCTCTAATCCAAAGGCCCCCAGTCAGCCCCTAACACTTAAAGCTTTTAAAGAGCTCTGGAAATAATATCTCTTCTCTGAGGCATTCCTTAATCAACCAAAGGATTATCAACCTCCCTGACACTCAAACCAGGACTTCAAGAGATACATCTCCTTTGTCCCCAAATGACTTTGACCCCTTTTTGACTCAACATAACCCTACAATAGCTGGGTTTAAATTGTTTCCTCTGCCTATAGATAATATGTCTTGGAAGTGTATGTTTACATTAGTGATGGGAAATTCATAAATTCCTGTTAGGCAATCTAGCAGTTAAGCTGGAGTTCCCTTACCTTATCCCCCCATTTTTAGAACACAGTAGGTACTTGATAAATGCCTGCTAAGTAAATGAATCAGTGCTTCCTAATGATAATGAATAGGTATAGAATACACAGAACTAGAAAGGATGTTAGTAGTAAGTTGCCTCATCTGACTTTCTCATTTTACCAAATTAAAAAAAAAAAAACCAACAAAAAACAAGGTTAAGTAAAAAAACATTTTGATTCCTAGCTTATTTCTTAGCCCTTTGCATGCTCTAAGTGCAAATATTATTCATACCTCTGGTGGTTAAGTACCAAAAGAAAGTTTGTGTTCAACTCTGAGTTTGTTCAGATCTAACACTCACTCTCTCTCTCTCTCTCTCTCTCTCTCTCTCTCTCTCTCTCTCTCTCTCTCTCTCTCTCTCTCTCTCTCTCTCTCTCTCTCTCTTTCTTTTTGGGGGGAGGGAGGGCTAAAGAATGCTTTAGTTATAAGGAAATGACAAAAATACTTTCTTTTCAAAATACTCAGAATGGATCAACATAGAACAATTCTATCTGCTAAATCTACAGATAAAGACCTGTGGGAAAGTTTGGTCTAGCCTAGGACTTAGGGGCTGGTGATGAGAAGGGCTAATGCAAAACTTTAGGCACATCATTTGACTTCCTTTCACTTTGGCCAAGTCTAAATGTAATATAAATCAACAAAAAGAGGTTCATTGAGAAAGAAATCATTAAGTTATCAAGCAAAGAACCAGACACATTGCAAGGTTAACACTTCAATGTCGATCAAATAAATGTTTGCTGTTCTCTTTGGTCAAATGTTCTACATATTCGGAATGTCAAAATTTAAATGAAATAAAATCTTTTTCATAAAAATACATTCCCCAAGGGGGCAACTGGGTAGCTCAGTGGATTGAGAGCCAGGCCTAGAGACAGGAGGTCCTAGGTTCAGATCTGGCCTCAGACACTTCTCAGCTGTGTGACCCTGGGCAAGTCACTTGACCCCCATTGCCTACCCTTACCACTCTTCTGCCTTGGAGCCAATACTCAGTATTGACTCCAAGACAGAAGGTAAGGGTTTAAAAAAAAAAATACATTCCCCAAATGTGAAATGCCACTCAAGTAAACACTTATTAAGCACCTACTATGAGCAAGACATAAACCTCAATGACTATCAACTCTAGAATCATATAAATTCCATTGTTTAGTTTTTAGAGGCCTTTAGAACCTGGCCTTCCCTTTCCAGCTTCACTGAACAATATTCTTTTCTCCAACACTCCTAATCAATCCAGCCAAAGCACTAGCATCTCTGTTGCTTCCGCATAGCAATAGGTCCCATCTTGAAGGTTTTCCACTAGCTATTCTCCATGCCTAGAATGGACTCCTATATATCCTCCTACATTAAGCCTTTCCAAATGCCCTCAACTGCTAGTACCTCTCCTCTCAAACTATTTGGTATTTAACTACTTTGCATTTTATCATTTTGCATTTATTCTGTATATGTGTGTGTACTTCCTGTCTCCCCAGTTAAATAAGCTCCTTGAAATTAGGGATTCTTTCTTTCTTTTAAATTGTATCCCCCAGCACCTAGGTTAGTATCGGGCAAAGCCACAAGGACTTAATACTTGCTTAATTTTGGTTGATAATGCTGGGACCCTTGGGATACAAAGAAGCATAATAGGAGGCCCTAATCTTAAGAAACTTATATTTTAATGAGGAAAGGACAAGAACAAAAATACTGTACTTTTATCTCAAGTAAGTCTTATAACAAAGGAGGAGTCTAGATGAAGTACAATGAGAAATTTCCATCCTAATGATCAGCTGAAATAATATTAGTATAAGTGCTTAGGTGGGGAAAAGGAAGCACAGCCAAGGAAGGTTTTGAGGAGGAGGTAGCACAGGAATCAAGCCTTAAAGGAAAAAAAGGGAGCTCAATAGTGAAAATGGAAGAGAGGGGAAAGCAGAGAAATCCATCTGAGTTAGGAGAAAGGCAAAGGCAAGACAAGAAAAACCATAGTTTGGCTGAAATATACAGAACAGGAAACTGAATAGCCTAAGATCAGTATAGGCATTGCATAAAAAAAAAAAAATTGCATAAAACATTCTCAAACTCCATTCAATTGGATTACCCTCCTCCTACCATTATGATCCTTCTCTCCTCTCTAAAAGAACACAAAAGTAAAAAACAAAGAGGAAGCTGAGAACTATTTATATTACCTGTTTATGTGTCCTATAAATCAGGTGACAACCCTTCATGTGGAATACCACCCAAATTAGACCTCAAAAAATGTCATCAAGATACCTAGAGAAATTAGATTTAATCCTAGTTGATGTTTCTTAATCTTCTTATCTACTAAGACAAGATGGAAAGCACCTTCACACCAAAAATAACAGCATGTTATAACATAGCATTAGCCTTAATCCCTGTACCTGCTGGTCACTATCAACTGTACAAGTTATTTCTGAGAAATTACCAATAGCTTTGAAATGAAAATGAAAAGAAAAAGACTACTAGATGAACCAAAAACAAGCAAAAACCTGTCAGTATGGCAAAGTCAAAGCCAAGTTTTATCTAAGCTACTGATACATTCTGCTCCCTTCCAAAACATCTTTCAAAATACACTTTAAGCCTCATGGCTTAATATTATTCTCAATGAAAACAGCAGAATAAATGGAAAGAACCACAAACTGAATGATGCAAAATCACAAAGAACAAGGAAGGCCCCAAAGAAGAAATACTAAAAAATAACTTTACCCTAATCCTTTGTAGAGGTGGGAGGTCCAACAGGTATGACACATTGCATGTTTTGTCTTTTTGGGGGGGATATACTAGTTGGTTTTATTGATTTTTTCTCTCATTCTTTAAAAAATATTATTATATAAAATGGCTTTTGTGGAGGTAGGAAGATTCCTAGGAGAAATTTTGTTGATAAAAATAAACAAGACTTCAGTAAAAATTTATAAAAAGAAATACAAGGCTTATAATCGGCCTGCCCCCCCCCAACCTAATCAGTGGAGACAAAGAGCTGAGTCATTCATTAATTAGTTTAAGAGATGATGATTCATAGATAGTCTAAATATAATTTCTGGTACCCAAATGCATTTTTGTATAGAGAACTGGCAACTACTTTCTAATAGGCAGATTATGCAAGGCAAATCTTAAAAAAATAAATCGGGATCGCTGAATTGGTTTCCTGTGCAGAACTCTTCCCTGATCCCAAACATTCTCCTTCTGAGGAAGGAGATCAGGAGTCAGTAGAGCTTAGCAGGTGTATACATACATGCTGGGAAGTGTATCATCACTCCTAAAAGCAGCAGATGTAAACATGCTGCACCACTTAATTCATAAAAGACACAAATCAATCGCTTATGGATAAGATTCTCCCACAGAACTATAGCTATTAACAGCACTGTTAAAGAACTATCAAGTTCACCCCCATGTGACTGCAACATTTTCCTATGTTAAAAGCAATACTTTTTGTGTCCAAAATGTCCACGTTCAAAATCTTTTCTACTGCATTTGTTTTCTACCTATCTCAAGCAAAGAAAAGGAAAAAAGTATTTTGGTTTAAAGGCCTCAAAGATAATTCAATTCAATTAACTTATATTAAATGCTTTTGTGGAAGATACAAGGTTTGGATAAGGCAAAACACCTACCACCTTATCTAGCTCAGTCTAGAAAGAGAATATGAAAAATATACAAAGAACTTAAGCATACAAAACAATTTATACATAAGTGAGGTATGTACAAAGTGCTCTTCCTAAGGCCCGAAATGGAAAAGGTATCAACTGGGAGAATATAAAAGTATAAAGCCTAGAAGACCACAGCCTAGTTTAATGGAAGCCCAGATAGAACAGAGGTAGATAATATATAAAAGCTAATAGGTGACTCAAGATTTTGAAGAGCTTTGAATGCCAGGTTTTCTCCATAGGCAATCAGGAGTGTTTGGGGGAATTCTAAACACAAGTGCACCATGATAACATCTATGAATAAGGAAGAATGGTCTGAAAAGTGTTAACAAAAATTTAGTTTCTCTAACTTCAAATACAGTGCCTTTAGTACAAGTAGTAGTCCCAGAGGTAGCTCAGCATTGAAAATGGAAATGGATAAATGAATTAGGGAAATCATCTACACAGAATGGTTAGTTGAAACAATAAAAGTGAAAATGTCTTCAGCCTTAGACCAATATAATAGAATTAATTCTAAGACAGAAGATAATGGTTTTAAAAAATAGTAATGACACTTCAAAGTCAAGAAGCCAGTGAAAAGACAAAGGTACACAAACCTGAGGGCTTTGGAGTCAGAATATCCATGCCCAGGATGTCAAATGCTACCAAGATCAAAAGGCTGAAAAAAGGGCCACTAGATTCTGTGATTCAATGGTTAATTTTGAGATAGCATTTTCAGTAGAGTGGAGGGGACAGACCTCATATGTTGTTAAAAGGTTAAGGAGAAGGTGGCTGGTTAGAAAGTAGATTCTTTAGTTATAAACTATTTTTAAAAATAATTTTGATTGTGAAGGGGAGAAGAGATATAACAATAGTTGTTTAAGGAGAAAGGTCTGGAAAGACTTTTTTTTAAAAAAGACTTGGATATGCTACTAGACAAATGAAAGGGATAAATGAAGAGAAGACTGAAAATAGATGAGAAAAAGTTGGAGCAAAATACTAGAGATAATGAGAGAGGCTGGGACCTAGCTCACAAGTAGAAGGAATTAGCCTTAGCAAGGAGTAGGTTGCACATTGATAGAGAAAAGAGAAAAGGGGTGGGAGAATACTGAGAACTTTCAAGGAGTGAAGCTGAGGAGCCCTGTCAAGTGATCTCAATATTTTAAGTGAAATAGGAGGTTAAGTTACTAGTCTCAGTGGGGGGGAGGAATGTGGTGGGGGGATGAGTGTGCCGTGGAGAAAAAAAGATGTGGAAAAGTCTCAGTGGAGAAGGAAATTGGGAGTCAACGGCTTAGCTGATGTGCAAAAGATAAATAACTAGTGTTTACAAATGACTTTATAAATAACTCTGTCTAATCAATTCCACAATAGAATAACTTGTAAAAGGCAACAAAGAACTTCAGCATCAAAAGATGAGGGTTTGGGTCTTAGCTCTCACACTTGGTAGGTAGCTCCCAGACCATAGAAAATGAGTCACACTACTCTTGAGACCTTCCTTATTGGTGTAATAATAATAGTATTTATATTACCTACCTCTTGGGTTATGAGACAACCACTTGGTAAACCTTTAAGTACTATAAAAATAGGGACTCTGATTACTACTGATAAAGTGGTGAGCTGACCAGTTTTTTATCTTCACACTAATAAGCAAGATATAAAATCCAACTGAAGAATTTTTTGCTATAGAAAAGAGGCTATAAATTTGGGAAAGGTCATGCATGGTCTTCCCCAATTTAAATATACCTTAAAAGGAGAAATCCACACAGATGGAATTTATGGCATATAGTACTTGTGCTCAGGCTGTAATCCAAAATCAGTAGGATCTCCTCAGTAAAGACCATTCAAAATAAAAGTTTGTAGATACACAGATGTGACTTTATGATTCTGTTTGGGATTTTAAAGCAGATAGTAGTACCCAAAAGTCCAAGGAATGGCAAAGTTATTTATTTGTTGAAGTAGTTTGCCACTTTAAATGCTACATAAGAGATCACATGTTTGAAAATAGAAGCAGTCTTCCTTGTATAATGGATCATAGGGGTTTGAGCTAAAAGGAACTTCAAGGATCATTTCAACACCTTCATTTTATAGAGAATGAAACCAAGGACAAGAACTGTCTTTTGTCATACTTGTATCTCCAGGTTCTGAACACAGTGCCTGATACATAATATAATTAATAAATTATTAATAAATGCTAGTGTGCCCCAGAGAAGGGGCATGATCTGTACAAAGTCACATAGGTAAGAAATAGTTAGATTTCAATCTAGGATCTCTTGATTCCAAGTTCACTGCTCTTTCCACCAAGAAACCACTATAGTTTCTTAAACCTTCTTGTGCCTTAAAGAAATGGTACACATTTACCACTATCACCTATCAGAGAACAGACTGCCAGGTAGGCACCAAACTCCCTCTTTTCCTGAGCAATCAAGTCAAAGATGGGCAAAGAAGTTTTATCTGCAGGGCTCTTGCAATTTAACAACTTAAACAGTGAACTGTGTTAATGGTAAGAACCCATCAGAATGAGAGATACTAATGCCATGGCTATGGAAACAACCTCAGTTCTCCTCTCTTGACTGAAGTTGCTGCTTCAGCAATGTTGAAGCCTTAACTCCCAATTGTACTTTGCTAAAAGAATGCTTGTCCTGGATCTCAGCCAGACAGTTCACCCCTAACACTCTGCCATGACAACACTTTCACACCTTCTCTTTAACTGATAAAACTCAGGTTTTAGCAGAACTCCCTGTATACCCAGTAAAGGATGCTTTAATCTAACTGTTGTACATTTAAGAGGGGTACTTTGTTAATTTGGGTTTTATGTAAAAATTTCATTTGAGTGCCTAATTTGATATAGTACCACAATTTTCTCAACCACATCATCTTATCTGGCAAAAGAAGTCTTCAGTGGTTTGAGGGATTTCCCTTAAACATCCCTTCAGGGAACAATGGAAAAAAGTAGTGGGCTAAGAATGAAGAGTTCTAAGTTTTAGTTCTGGGCTCTGTCAGTAGCTTTCTGTGATTCTGAGTAGGTTACTTAATTGGAATTCTCAGTTTCTCTAGCTGTAAAATGAGTAGAGAAGATGGACTTGATTCTTAACCTGGGGCCCAAGAACTTTAAAAACATTTGTTTTGATAACTATATTTCTATGAAATTGGCTTCTTTGTAATCTTATGTATTTTGTTTTATGTATTTCTCAGAAGTCCACAGCCTTGGGGGCAGCCTGGTGGCTCAGTGGTTTGAGAACCAGGCCTAAAGACGGAAGGTCCAAGTTTTGAATCTGGCCTCAGACACTTCCTATCTGTGTGACCCTGGGCAAAATCACTTAACCCCCCATTGCCTAGCCCTTACTACCCTTCTGCCTTAGAACCAATACACGGTATTGATTCTATGGCAGCAGGTCTGGGTTTTAAAGGGGGAAAAAAAGGCCACAGTCTTCTCTAAACTACCAAAGGGTTTCTTAAACATTATTGCATCACAGATCCCTTTGGAAGTCTAGTGAAATCTATGGACCCTTTCTCAGAATAATGTTTTTAAGTAATTAAAGATGTTAAATTCCACTTGAGAGGTTAGTGAAAATTAAAATGTACTTTTTTTCCTCATCCAAGTTCATTGACCCCTTGAAATTCATACATTACCCCTGGATCCAGGTTAAAAACCTCTGTTCTAAGGTCACTTTCAGCTCTAAATAATTATGATCTTTAAGATTTGTTCCAGTTCTAAAATAATATAAGTCTAAGATTTCACTTTGAGTTATTGAGCAACACAAGGTAATATAAGGGATGGGGAAATTTAGGGTCTCTCAAGACTGAAAAGAAGTTCTCTGATGTTACTTAGCTGCCAATAGGATCTCAGCTACTAAAATAAAGTAACAAATTTTAAGTCAATAGTAAGGAAATAACAAAGCTATGTGATCACAGGTAAGTTACTTTACTTGTCTGGATCTCAGTGTTTATAAAAGGAAGATTATTAAACTATATTATCTCCAAGACTCCATTTGGCTTTAACATTCAATAACTAACTCATTTTGGGTTACAAATTACAAGAAGTAATTTATTTGAGCCTACAATCCACTATGAGCATGAAAACCCTCTAAAATACTATCAGATCTGAGTCCCAAAATTAAGAATAAAATGGTTTAATAGCACATGTTAGCTCATAAGCTAATTCAAGTTTCTGGTATTTCAATTTTTAGCCCTAATGAAAACTATAGCAAGCTCATTATGGTCTTTCAAAGTTCATGTGAGCTACTGAAAAATACCCTAGTCCTGTACTTTATATTAAGCTGCACACATACTATTTTGGGCAATAACTGTATTAGTGTGCACTGCAACAATTAAAAAATGAAGAAAAAAAAAGAAAAACAAATCTATTTAAAGATGAAAAATCTCTTTAAGTAAGCATATATAACAACAAATTTCCTACTTATTTGTTGAATTGAAGTACCATGGAGAGCTACTTAAAGGCCAACTCTTCCAAGAGTGGTCTTTCCTCAAGGATGATTTTGAAATTGGTCCCAATTTTCTCAACTCTAAATAAAGACAAGAGCTCAAGGTTCTCAACCAAATGACCCAAAATCACATCTGCTTGCCCTCATATTTTATAGCCCTTTCTCTACTTAACTAGGCAAATTACAGCCAGCTGCAGGTTCCAAGGCGTCTTCAGTATAAATCTTTCTACTGGAAACAATAACTCCAAATCACTCTCCTTTTCTGCCAAACCACATCCTCTCCAGGCCTTTCAAAAGTGCTCAAGATCTACAAACTTTGACTTTGCTATCCAATCACCCTCACAAGCCCCTTAGAATGCAGGTCTTGTACCTTGATTACTTGGGGAAATGAAGGCATTAGGTTAATCCGGTTTTTCAGTTAACCAAAAAACTTTGTACTTGAACTTGATTGTTGAAAATCTTCCTGAAATCTGTATTTTCTTGCTTTTTAAGTACACTGAAGGCAATTTTAGTTTTGTTTGGTGATTAAAGATCCTGAAGTGCTTTAAGGTCATAATTAGGAATATTGCCACACAGTTTTCTAGATGTAGAAGGCATTAGAGAGAAGGCTGAAAGTGTACTGAACCCAGGACATGGTCTAGATTTTTCCTCACTTTCCTAATGGATTAGTACAAGAGGGGAAATATGGTTAATGGGGGGCTCTTAGCTGAATTCCAGCTAGCCATGTGTTACCAGTTATATTTTTGTTTTGAACATATGGGGAAGTATTCATTATGCCTCAGTCAACTATGTGACAGTGAAGATAAGAGTATGTGGTAGAAAACCATCTGGGAAAGCCTGTTCCTTTCTTATGCATCTAAGACAGCTGTGCCAATCTCAAAACAAGGATAGATCTTCTAGAGCCACATACTGAATTGGAAAACTACGAATAACATTATCTATGTTGTGCTGAACTTTTATTTATCTTGTTACACATTTCCTAATTTATATTTTAATCTGGCAGGTTATACTTTTTTTAAAGGTGTTTTTTAAGGTGATTGACACCTCTGATCTAAGACATATTTAATGTATATACACTGACAATTCTCAAAAAGATTTCATAGAAATCAGAAATCTGCCAGATAGGCTATTAGATGTCTTCTCAGTCAATTGATCATAGGTTTTGAGGTAGAATGCACCTTAAAGAATGTCTATTCCAACCCCCTTAATTTTAAGAGAAAGAAATTTTTACCCAAGAAGGTTAAATAAAGTGCTCAAGGTCATAAAGGTTAAGTGGCAAAGCTCAAATTTAAACCAGGATCCTGTGGCTCCAAAAACAATTTCTACTGCATTACACTGCCTTAATCCTTTGTAAAGTTTTCTTTTTTGAAGTATCATGTATTTTCATTTATTTAGTTCCTTTCTCTTACTAGATTATAATTCCTCAAGTATAGACCCTCTCTTCTTCCCTAGAGTGTTCTGCATACAATGGGGCCGTTAATTTATTAGTGGGTGACCCAGTTTGTAAATCATGCTCCTCCTTTCTTCTTTCCTCCAGTTGCCCAACAATAGTCCCCCTTTTTACTTCTCATTCACAGAGACTGGAGAGGAATTTTAACTTCTTAAAGATCAGGAACTCATTCATCTTTCTAGCTCTTCTACCAATATAAGGCTTTGCATAGAGTACTCAATGTTCACTGAATAAATGAAAAAAAAAAATAAAAATATGAAGGCAAAAGAAAGTAATGTTGTTGTACCCTAGTAAAATGTTTGACAAAGTTAAACTTAATGATAAGTTTTTCTTAATTTGGGGATTTCTATTATCTATGTTTCTATTATACCAGCAGCCTCCCAATTTTTAGTTAAAAGGGGTTGAGGCAGGAAAGCTTCAATTATGTAAAATCCATGAAACGGTGATTCATTCAAATCTTAGCATTCTGTTTAAGATTATTAGGTTTCAATACTTTTCCTCATTCTTCATCCAAGTTAGAATTACATCTGCATGTCTTTAATCTCATTCCCATGAAATGCACCTTAAAGTATACTCCAAAGAGTTTATGGCAGCAAAGATGTCTTATTGTAGTTCTATGTATAGTTCTTGGCTCACCATAAAGTCAAAGGATTTAGAGTTGGAATGACCCTTAGAAGTAATCTAGTACAATCTCCTCTTTTTATAGATATGGAAACTAAAAACTCAAGAGAGGTGAAATTAATTTGCCTGTCCAATGTCACAGAGATGAGCTGGGATTCAAACCCAGGCTCTGACTCCAAGTCCAGTGGCTACTACATTATACTACTTCCTAAATTCCATAAATATTAACTAATAAGTTGATTTTATAAAGTTTCACAGGAAAATATTAATTCTAGAATCTTGAATCCAAAAGAGTTCAAATCCATTTTTTTCCTGCTTCCTTACTGTCCTTTCACATTTACTAATAACAATAATAAACTCTGGCAATTTCTAATTCAAAATAGTCTGAGGTGGATAACCAAAATAGTTAAGGGCATGCCTGATTACGAATTGCTATAATGAAAGGCAGGAAGATCCCAACCATGCTGTATAAGTGCATAGAGAAATGGCAGTTAAGCCAGTGTATACAAGTATTAAGAAATAATATTTAGAGGAAAGTAACCCAAACCTTACTTGGGATCAATTAGAGCTTGAAAGGACCTTAGATGTCTTGTTTTCCAATCTCTTCATTTTCTAGATGAGGAAACTGAGTTCCAGAAAACTCAAGTACTTTGACCAAGGTTATACAGGTAGAAGTGACAGATTCAGAATGGAACCCAGTGCTCTTTTCTACTTACTATACCATAAAGCTCCTCCAGTGAGGCTGTGAGTTATCAGTAAAGTACCAAATTACTACAGTAGCTTATACCCTGGAGAGAACATCCCACTGCACTACGATTGCCATAATGGTCATAAAAATGCTGGGCATCAACATGTTAACAAATATTTATTAGATGCCTTTTTGGTATCAAGTATCTTGCTAGGTGCTGGATCAGGCAGGTACTGGGACCATACTCTTGTGGAAGAGAGAACTATGTCACAGGTGTCCCTAAATTGGCTGGATTGTATGCTAGAAAAGGGAAACTAAAATGACCAAGGGAATGGAGAATCTTATGAGAACTACTAAAATAAGACTTTAACACTGATACTACAAAAATAAGACTTTTCAGTGGAATAAAGGCTACGACATGAAATAAAGTTTATTAGATTACATAGGTAAAAATAGATTTGTTGGGGGTACAGGGATAGGGTAACTGTGAAGTGGGTCTCCACCCTTAAACTTGACACAGAAAAAAATTTTAAGATTATAAACAATTGAAACCCCATTTTCCAGAGTAATAAACCTATCAAATTTATCTCAAGAGAAAGAGACTGAAAATACAAAAGGATTCAAAAAAGACAAATTTACAAAGAGTGTCTGGTGAGTTATCTGGGCAAGTTAGGGATCAATTTAATCTAGGACAAAACCTAGCAGAGGGGAATGGCAGTTATTCTCTCTGAAAAAAAAAATCCTTTAGTATCATTTTCAAAGATTTTGAGAGGGTATGAATATAAATCCTGAGCTGGATGGAATACTGAGGGGACCCAAGACAGCATTTTCTTAATTCCTTATACCTTTGAAAGAATGATTTTATTTACCCAATTAATACCTACCTGTTTTAAGAGGTCAACAGCTCATTAAATATTTAATATTTGCTTTGTCATCTGTGTAGTTTAAAGACTTCTATCTGCATTCTCTGTCTATTTTCATTTCCATTTAGTACTTTTCTGACAGTACTAAAAGGTCAAATTTTTCACCTATGTTTAACTGTTGTCCTCAAACCCATATTTCTTCTCACTGTACTTTTCGAGAAACCATTTTCTTATGTTTAACCTTACTCTGACCAGTCTTTTGTAATGCTCACTTGGCCTCTTCTCTCATCATTTCAATTTAGCGCATTAAAGCTATTCATCCAGGAAAATAAAGCAAGATGGGTGGCCCGTGCAGGATCCTATACTAAAAAATATAAGGAAACTAAAAGTATGACCTAGGAGTCACGACTTCCTCAATCAAGTATAACTGTTTTGTAGATACTAGTCCCAGAATACAGGAAGCATCATCATCTGGCCAATTCTGGACAGTACCCTCCAGAGGAGTCACAATAGGGATGAGACAGGTCTCGGACACAAATCATTCTGCCGTCTCACTCCAAGGTGCAGGAGACCAGTCAAAGGGTGTTTCTGACTCTCCAATCTCCCTCGAGGTCCAACAGAGCAGCGGGGAGGACACGGTCCTCCCGAGGCAGAGAAGCAGGGAACGGCAGGCCACAGGGCAGAGCCGAGGGGGGGGGGGGGCGTCGAGGGGGGGAAGGGAAGGAGAGGGGGAGGGCCGAGCGATCCTCCAGGAGGCTCAAGGGAAGAGAGCGAGGGCGGCAACACTGAAGGCTGCCCCGGAACACGCCTTAGCGGCATAAAGGGAAGGCCCGAGGGCCCCCAAAGCAAATGCTGCTCGCTCGCAGCTCTCGCCCTAAGAGAGAACTGAAAGAAGAAGCGATGACAGGCGCAGAGAGCAGGGGCCAAGAAAGGGAAGGGGTACGGGCAGGGACGGGGGTGGCAGGAATGCGCTATGGCTGGCTAGGGGCACTGCCTGGAGAGAAAAAGTTTTTTGGGGCGGGCTTCCACCGCAAGGTCGGCGAGGGCCGAAAGTGGTGAGGTAGCCCAGGACATGTTTACTTTTGAACCCGGGGCGCCCCGAGGCCGCGCCTCTGGCCCAACGGCCCGAGCCTCCCCCGAGGGCACGGGGACCCGAGGATGTGGAGCTGGGGGTTGCGCTCAAAAGGGATGGGGCTCGGCTCCAGGCTAGGGGAGCCGAGGAGGCAGGGCTCGGCTCCCCAAGACCCACAGTTGAGGAGAACGGGGGCTGCCCGGGCCGCGACCATGGGGCCGGGGCAGGGAGGAGGAGGAGGGCCATGATGCCTGCCGCCGCGGCCAGCTCGCCTGCTCAGCGCCCCGGGGCCAATTTTCTTTGGAGGGAAGAGCCCCTGCACCCAGGGTTCCCATTCCTCAGGCCAACGGCCCCTCGAGCCTCTCTCCCAACCAGCTGCCCCGGGCGGCGCTTCTCCTACCTTCGTTCGCCAGGTCCGCCATTTTGCTCCCTTAAGTCCTCCCACAAGGCACCGCGCCGGCCCTAGCTCCCCTGCTTTCAACCGGGGAGTCCCGCGCCTGCGCACCCGCCACTGATCCAGGGCCTGAGCCGACCACAGCCGAGTCCCTGTTTCCGAAAGTAGCCGAAAGCTGGGGTCTTTACTAAGCAAAATGGGACGCCCCGAACCCTGGCGCCGTGGAGCTCGCGCCTGCGCGCAAGGATGGTTTCCCAAAGAGGCGGAGAGATGGAAGAGGGGGAGGGGAAAAAAAAAAAAAAACAACCCACTGCGACGCGCGTGCGCAGTCCCCTACGCACACACGCACATACACACGCGCGTGCGCGTGCAGACTTACGTTATGCCCCCCATTGGGCGGGAAAGGCTGAGATGCGACTGCCCTCCGGGAGGTTGCGGAGCTTAGTTTGGGAGAGCTCGGCTGCCTGTGGCGATACCCACTGTGACGGCGGCTAGGCAGCCCCTTGGCGAGAGGGGCTCGGCCTGGCCTGGGTGAGCTCTAAGACCCGGCCCACGTGCTACCTTCTGCCGAGGGTGGGGCTCTGGCGGCGCCCAAGCCTTGTGCTCACTGAGCCCAGGGAGGCCGTGAGCCCCTTTACGGGATGTGAAGAGAGTGAGGGTACAGCTGGGGAGGCTGCCTGAGGGGCTGGCCTCCCTTCACACGGACCAAGGGACACAGAAGGCGTAGTGAGCAGACAGACTGCTGGGGCCACAGGACCCCTCTCCTCCCCCCAGCGAACCTCCCTCTGCCAATAATGATGCTTTCTCCCCTTGTGCCCAGGCTTTCTTCATCCCACTTCCAGCCTTCCAGGCCCTGCAGCAGAGCCACCTTCCCAGCTACATTGTGATGTATTTACCTGTGTACCCGTTATTAACCCTAGCAGAATGTAAATGCCATGAAGGCATGAACTACTTCTGCCTTGTAGCCCCAACACCTCACTCATTTAAGCTTGTGGAACTGAATTATGGAGTCATTCTGCTTGGTCAAAACATAGGCAAGTCAGAGACTGAGGATGGACAAGTTGGGGCTGGATGGAGGAATAGTAAAAACTAGGATTTATATAAGGCTTTTAAGTTTGCAAAGTCCTTTACATAGGAGTGACATAAAATTCTTGGCTTAGGAAGATTATCTAGGTAATGTGTGAAGATGGGTTAGAGCCAGGCAAGACTTGTGTTTTTATGTTTGTGTGACTATTACAACAATCCAGGCAAGAATTTCAATGCCTAAATAAGGAGAGCAATCAAAGGTTTTGAACATAACAAAGGGTAGTAGAGAAATCACTGTATTTGAAACCAAAGAACTTGAGGATGGGCCTTTGTAGATCCAAACTGATGACCCTCTAGGGCAGTGCTGGTGAACCTTTTAGAGGGATGGGGGATGTGAGAAATGTCCTCATGCTACAATAGAGATGGGGACAGGAACAGCCTGGGGCCTCCTCCCTCTGGCTTTCTAGAAACAAACTCTGGGAACTCAGTGCCTGGGGGGAGGGGGGGGAGCTTGCATGCCCACAGAGAGGGCTCTGAGTCTCCTCTGGCACATGTGCCATAGGTTCACCACCACCACTCTAGGGTCTAACTCTGATTGCCCCTTATTTTCCGCTGACCTTAGGTGTCAGTGATAACCTCCTTAAAGAGGCTTTTCTTGATCTCAGTTATTAGTATTTCCCCCTTAAGATTATTTTGTTTTTACTTGAATACATGTTACATTCCAGCAGGATAATTGCTACTAGCATTTCTATAGCAGACTGCTTTATAAAAATATCTCAGTTGATCGAAACAACAACTATTGGCGGGGGTGCTATTATCATCATCCACATTGTACAGATAAAGGCACTGAGGTAGACAGGTTAAGTGATTTGCCAAGGATCATACAGCTAGTGTCCAAGTCAAGGCTTGTACCCAGATCTTACTAACTCCAGTTGCTGCACTGTCCACTGTGCCACCCCTGCTGCTATGAAAGGTACAAGCTTCTTGTGAGCAGAAACCATAAATGTTGAATCAACTGCTTAACATCTAAGCTTCAGGTGTTCCACATATAAAGTAAGGTAGGACTAAATAATCTTTAAGGTTTCTTCTAGCCAGAGCCTGTTATAAAAGTGGTTGGGGGTGGTGGTGATGACAGAGCAGGGGCAGCATGAGAAAGGCTCTAATGGAAATAGAAGCAACAAGTGTTTGCAACTGATTAGCTAAGTGAGAAGAAGGGGCCTGTGATGACAGCAAGTTTATATACCCAGGCTGATTTGGAAAACTGGTTGTGCCGATATGGAACCAGGCTCAAAGAGCCAATAAACTATGTATACCTTTTGACCCAGCAATACCACTGCAGGGTCAGTATTCCTAAGAGATAAGGGAAAAGGACCTGCCTGTACCAAAATATCTTTAGCAGTTCTCTTTGTGGTAGTAAAGAATTAGAAATTGAGAGGGTGTCCACCTGGGGAATTGATGAATAAGTTGTGGCATGTGATTGTAATGGAATACTATTGTGCCATAATACTATTGTATCAATGAAGAGGATGAGTTCAGAAAAATCTAGAAAACCTTATATGAACTGATGAAAAGTAAAGTGAACAAAACCAAGAGAACAGTGTATACAGTAACAGAAATACTATATGATGATCAACTATGAAGGACTAAACCATTATTAGCAAAGCAAGTCTCCAAGATAACCATAAGGGACTAATGATGAAAATGCTATTCAGACCCAAAGAAGGAACTTTTGGAGTCTGAGAGCACATAAAGCATGCTGCCTTCCACTATATTTCCTTCATGAGATTTTATTGTATCGGTGACATGTGACTTCTATCATGACATGAGCAATAAGGAAATATGTCTCACACAAAAGAATGGATATAACCTATTCATTGCCTGGAGGAAAGAGGAAGGTTAGGGAGGGAGAATACTTGAATTCTAAAATGTCAAGAAACAATTGTCAAAAATTGTTTAGACATGTAACTGCAAAAAAAATAAAAATGTGCCTTGGACAATTAGGAAATTCTGAAGAGAAGTTAGTTTGGAAAGAAAGATGGGACACCTAGTTCTGTTTTGGACCCAAGTTTGATTTCTGCAAGGCATCTAATAGATAGTAATGTGATTCCAAAGTTCAAGAAAGAGACTGGATGTGGGAGTCATTGGCATAAATAACTGAACATATGGGAGTTGATGGCATCACCAAATAAAAAAGAAAAGAGAGGGCCCAGTACAGAGACTTGAGGTATATCTATAATTAGTAGGTGTGACTTAGATGAGGATCTCCGTTACAAAGATTATTTGTAGGTAGAAGAAAACAAAGTGTCAAAAACCCAGAGAGTAGAGATTGTCCAGGAGATAGTGGTCAAGTGTCATATGCTGCAGGAGTCAAAAAGGATAAAAATTGAGAAAAGGCCATTAGATTTGTCAATTAAAAAATCATTGGTAATTTGGAGAGCAGTTGTATGATGATGTTAGAAGCCAGATTTGGTTTCGTGGGTTTAGAAGAGGGAAGAGAAAATGAAGTCTTCGAGTGTGGGTGGCTTTTTTTTTCTCTGCTGAGATGAGTTGGGGAAAGATATAGGACCAAAGGGATGGTTGGATCTAGTGAAGGGTTTTAAAGATTGAAGTGTTATTAATAATGATCTGTTGAGTCTGATGGGCCTTTTCTCAGTCCTTAGCCTTCTTGACTTCTTTACAGCCTTTGACTATTGACTACGCTCTCCTGGATATTCTCTCTGCCTTCTCTCACCTTTTTTTAAAAAAATATTTCCCCCCTAATTATATGTAAAAATAATTTTTAATATTTAAAATTTCTTTTGAGTTCCAAATTCTTTCCTTCTCCACCAAGATAGCAAGCAATTTGATATGGGTTACACATGTGCAGTAATGTAAAACATATTTCTATGTTAGTGATTTTGTGGAAGAAACCTGGAACAAAGCAAAAAAAAAAAAAAAAGTGAAAAATAGTATGTTTTGGTCTGCATTCAGACTCCATCTGTTGTTCTTCTGGAGGCTGACATTTTTTCATCATGAGTCCTTTGGGATTGACCTGTTTGTTCTTACCTGTTTCTTTTCTTCATCCCCAACTGCTTAATTGCCATCTACCAAACCTCTAACTTTGGTTTCCTCAAAGGTTTTGTCTAGGGCCCTTTATCTTTCTCTAGTCTCTCTCTTAAAGATTTGTCAGTTCAGTTATTATTTCTATAGAGGACTGCCAAATCTATATATTCAGCAACTAATCAATTTCCTACATCACTATATACCTTCTGCACCTCCCTCCACTAACTGTACGACAGGCATCTCAAACAACCTTATCTAAAACAGAACTCATTATCTTGCTCAAACTCCAGACTTCCCTATTTTTGTTGGGGGCAGTTTTCTAGGCACTTGTTTTCACCTTCAAGTCTTCCTCACTTCCTCAAAGTGGGACCTTCATATCTAATCAATTGCTAAGTCTTGTCCTTTCTACAATAAGATTTTTGATAGCTATTCCCTTCTCTCTACTGCATCATTTAGGTCCCGACTGCCTCTCTCCTAAAACTACTGCAAAACCTTCCTTACTGATCCTTGGCCATCCATCTTTTCTGTATTCTCTCTCTGAACCCTCATTCAGTCCTGTAGCTTCAAAAGTCACCCCTATGTAGATAATATGTCTGTATCATACCATATTTCCAACAGATACCTGCTAGGTTTCTCCACCTGTACACCTTGCTGTGCTTCAAACTAAACCCATTTTGAACTCCATAATGCTTCCTTTTAAAGCTGTTTCAGCTTTTCTAGGTCATTATCTTTTATTTAGTTATTGCTGAGGCCTCCCTATTTGCCTATAACTGCTTGTCCCTGTTCCTATTCAAGTGGGCAGAACAGAGTATTTTTCACCAGTTTGTGAGCACTTTGAGAGCAGGAACTGTCCTTTGCTTTTATCCACCATAGTTAGCACAGTGTTTGGAACATAGTAGGTGGTTAATGTGTTTGACATGATATTATAAAGGATAGATGTATGTCCTGATTGTGAGCTCCACTGGCCAAAAGAAGCACCCACACTAAGGAGATCATTGATCTCCATCCCACCCAGGTCTGAAAAATTTGATTATTCTAAAGTTCATTAATCTTTCTGCACAATAAAGTGGAGACATGAAGCTAATAGGATAAAGGGAAGGCTTTCTGGGCAACAAAACAATAAACAAGCAGATAGCTAGGTGGTAGTCAGGAAGACAAGTTCAAATCCAGCCTCAAATAGTTCCTAGTTCTGTGACCTTGGGCAAGTCACTTAATTGGTTTGTCTTAGTTTCTTCAGTTGTAAAATGGGGATAGTAGCTACTTTTCTCACAAGTTTGTTGTGAGGATTAAATAAGATATTTGTTAAGTGCTTAGCATAGTGCAAAGTACATAGATGACATATAAATGCTATTTTCCCCCAAAAGCCTACCACTTCCCATAACTACTTCCCCATAACTCCCCTTTCCAGTATATTGTACACACAGTTGCCATAGAAAGACCTGAATTTGATTTCTGCAAATCACTTATCTTCTCTGAGCCTCCATTTCAACTAGATGGTGAAGTGGGTAGAGTTCCTGGCCTGGAGTCAGGAAGACCTGACTTCAGATCTGTCCTCAGACACTAAGCTATGAGACCCTGGGCAAGTCACTTAACCTCATTTCAGTTTCCTCATCTGAAAAATGAGCTGAATAAGGAAATGGCAAACCATTATGTTGGTTTTTCTAAATTTAAAAAACAACAAAAAACCCCAAACGGGGAAGTCACATAAAGAGTTGACACAACTGGAATGATAACAAAAAAATGAGGATAACAGCCCCTTCCTTACAGTGTTGGATCCAATGAGATGATGTATATAAAGTACTTTGTAAAACAAATGTCAACTCTTATTATCCCGTGCTTAAAAATTTTCCATGGCTCCCTGTTGCCTCTAGGATTAAAATATAAACTTCTCAACTTAACATTTAAAGCTATTCTGTCTGGTTCTAGGCTAGCTTTCTTAGTTTTTTGGTTTTTTTTTTTTTTTTACATTAGTCCTCAAATTCCACACATGTGGTAACATTAAAAAATTTTAGTTAATTGGAAAATACTAAGAACTATCCAGGTTACCATCCTTTCCAGACTTACCTGAAGGAAGAAAACTATCAGTACTTAATGAAACTTCTCAGTAACAAATGTCCTCCAATCAAATCCTTTCCCCCACCTTCTTTTAACAGACCTAATCCCAGTCTTTTAGTTAGGTGTGTAAAGTAAGGCCTCAAAAAATGAACTTGGGTTAGGAACCAAACATAGAATGAGAAGTAACTGCCATCAAGCTAAGATCACTGTCTTTCATTCCTAAAAGGATTGGGGTATTGATCCTCTAAATAGAAGAAGTCTCTTGGCCATTTCAGTTGGGAGTGAGAGGTTGTACATGACCTTCTGAGGGATGTAGTGAAAAAAGGTATTAAGTGGTTTTAGGAAACTGATTCTCCAAGCCCTTGCCTCAAAGTGATTATTGTTCTGGAATAATGAGCAAAGCATTAACTTTTTTTTTACCTTAACCTGAGTTGTGACTATATTGGGTTTTTCCTTGATCTTGAGATCCCTATACATTTTACTCCATTTCTTGTATTTGAGACTGTCTAAGGTATTATGAGATATCAGTACAGTCATTTCTCCAAGCAGAACAATTCTTCAATTATATTGATAAATGATAAGAAATTGTTTCTAAAAGACATGCTTAAAAGGTACATTATTTTTTTATTTTTTCCCCTAAATGTTATTCCCTGAGTTCAACATACTAATTCCTATGCTCCTGTGATAGCTCAGACTATCCTCTATGACTAGAAATAACACTCCTTCAAGGATTAACTCAAGTGCCCTTTCCTCAGCTTGTCTTGTACTAAATTTGTATAAATATTTTTTCATTTTTTAAATTTAATTTTTTTAAACCCTTAACTTCTGTGCATTGGCTCACAGGTGGAAGAGTGGTAAGGGTGGGCAATGGGGGTCAAGTGACTTGCCCAAGGTCACACAGCTGGGAAGTGTCTGAGGCCAGATTTGAACCTAGGACCTCCCATTTCTAGGCCTGACTCTCAATCCACTGAGCTACCCAGCTGCCCCTGTATAAATATTTGATGCCAAGTGTTTTATCACCTGGGCAGGGACTTGTTCATTTGGATTTTATATCTCCATAATACTTTGTACTTAGGTATTTGTTAAGTTGTAGTTAATGTGAAGAAATATGACTTATGGGGCAGCTAGGTGGATTGAGAGCCAAGCCTATGGACAGGAGGTCCTAGGTTCAAATCTGCCCTCAGATACTTCCTAGCTGTGTGACCCTGGGCAAGTCACTTAACCATCATTGCCTAGCCCTTACCACTCTTCTGCCATGTAACCAATACACAGTTCTGATTCTAAGAAGGAAAGTAAGGGTTTAAAAAAAAAGAATGAAATAAAATGATTACCACTCAACAGTGAGGGCTTACTTGAGATTAGATAGAAAACCCAATCAACATAATGGTGTGCCTTCCCTCATTGGCAATCAATTGGCATATGAGTTATTTGGTAGAAGGGGTAACTTGGGGATTGGGTTTGGTATGATATAAGCAATGTTAGGACAAAGCAGCAAGGGATTCCAGAGTAGAGGGCTGTATATAACTTGAAACTGAAATGGTTAACTATAGGGTCAGATCTCAGATGATGGAATAACAGAACAGAGAGGAAGGATAGGAAATCATCAGAAAGGAAATTTCAGCGTTTAAAATCATGGAAGAGAAGTCTAAAATCATAGAGTGATCATGACTATGTGGATGTGTGAGGGTGCAAGTCATGGAAATTTAGGAGGCCAGTGAGGTAACGAGACCAATAGAATAATAGGGTAAAGGAAAGATATTTTGTTTTAGGAAAGAGAAGATCTGAGCACATTTGTAGGCTCAGGGGAAGAAGTCGGTAGAGCAGGAAATATTAAAGATACATGAAAGAAAAGGGATGACTAATGGAGTAAAGTCAATGTCCTCATCTTCTTTGAGAATAGAATAGGGTTTCCCCTGTGGCTTCTAGGGAAGGCTCAATAAGCTGCTTAGTAGGTATTATAGAGAAGCTTCAGGATTAAACAAATAGCCCCTGAAATCCTTTCCAACTCTAAAGTTCTGTGACCCTGTGAAAAGATTGAGATGGTTTTTAAGGTTTCTTCCAGCTCAGTTCTTGGCTTCCTGTTTCAATCGAGTTAAAAATTCTTAATTATCACCAAGGAAAAACCTTCATTGAACACACCTGGTTATGCACAGTATTGGAGATACCGATCATGAAGCCTTTAGCATTAGCTTATACCTCTGGGGTTCCTCAGTGACATACATTGTGGGAAGGCATCAGAGAAATAGTTACTTCTATCAGGATTTAGGGCTAAAAAAGACCTTAGGGCTCATCTAAACCAACTCTCATCTTACAGACAGGAAACAAGCCCAGAGGGAATTAGTGACTTGCTCAGTATCACACAGCAGCCTCTGAGTAGTCTGAGAGGTGAGGGGACATTCCCACAGTCACATAGCAAATCTGTACCAGAAGTGCCAGTGCAGCCCAAGCCTCCTGACCTCCAGGCCACTTGGATCTTTTTTCCTCTCTTTTCCCATCCTTAGATGGAACTGTATGTATATGTGTGTGTATGTTTATATGTGTGAGAGACAGAATAAAAATGTGTTAAATACCTACTCGGTAGCAGGCACTATGTGAAGGAGTGAAGTTGTAACAATCTGATGTAGGAGACAGAACAGTTTGGAAGCCCCAGAAGTGGGAGAAGGCCATGCCACACAGTGACCACTGGAGGTCAGCAGAGTCGGGAATACAAGATGTCAGGTCTTGGAATCCTGTAGCTTCAAGGGTCACTACCAGGTTGTCATTTAGTCCAACACCTCCATTTTTGCAGATGAGCAAATCAAAGCTAACTAGAGGAGGCAGCTTGGCTGAGGTCACAAAGTGACAGCAGCAGGGTGGCTTTTTGGCATAGGACTATAGCAGAATCTTAGAGGGTTTGGGAAGCAGGTTATTGTGTTCTTGGGGGAAGCAGAATACTTCAAAGTTCTTTGTGTTGGTGCTTTACATTCCTTGTAATTCCTTGTGGATCGTCTTGTTGATCTGTGCCGAGTCACACAGGCAGAGACGGTAGCCCAGTCAGCATCAAGCAGAATGCCTACCATACACAAAGCTCATCATTGGGCACAATGGGGGAGATGAAAAAGGAAGAGTTGACCCTAGAAGCACATAGCATCTGAGGGAAAAGCAAAGCAGAACAACACAAGGATGGTTTCACGGTGATCTATAAACAAAGCATCCCTTGAGTAAGGCATCAGAACAGAAGAGAAGCAATCGGAGGTATTTCTAGACAAATTTTGAGCTAGTTTGGAAAATTATCAAGGGATAAAACAAGCCTTCCTCCCCCTGCCTAAAGCTACTCGCCTCCCCAGTACAAGCCCTGATACCCCCTTTTCCATATGATGCAATTGTCTCCTGGCATGTCTCTCTTTCACCACTTTGTTCTATCTCTAAGGTGCGCAGTGCCAGATTAATATGTCCTTTGCATAGCTCTGGTCAAAGTTCTTAAGTGTTTTCCTCTCATCTCTCATGCAAGTTTGAAATGCCTTTGCCTGCTATTCTGAGACTTCCACAGTCTGGTGCCATTCTGCTTTTCTAGAGTGATCTTGCATTACGCTCTTTCTAAATTCTTTTTTCTAAGTAAATGAAACCATTCTTTGGCCCCTATCCTTTCTGACTCCTGTTTTTGCCCATTGTTCTGGTCCTCAAGCTTTACTGGAGAAGGAGACAACATATGGGAAACTGCATTATTGTCTCCATGACTGTTATCCTGAGCCTGAGCATTCCCATCAGGGTCACTATGCCTAGCATATGCTCCTGTGCCTGTGCTGAAGGTAGTTTTCTTTCCAAAACACCACCTGGCCCTCATTAGCCCCTTTGCTTGGAAACTTCAGCAGCTTGAACTTACCTTTAGAAATGAAGTTCCGATTCATCAGCCTCCATTTTTAAAGCATTTTCTGTGTGCCAGGCACTGGGCTAAGCAGTAGGGATACAAGAAGAGGCAAAATGTCATCTTTGCCCTCAAGGAGCTTACAATCTCATTGGGGGGGAGGGGGTGTACAATATGCAAATACACAAAAATCAAGGAGGAAAAATCAGAATTAACAGAAGGCACCAGAATTAAGAAAAGATGGGGGAAGACTTTCAGTAAAAGAAGGGATTTTAGCTGGAATCTAAGAAGCCAGGAAAGTCTTGAAGTAGAGTGGAAGAGGGAGAACATTCTAGGCATGGGGAGACAGCCAGAGAAAATTCCTGGAGCAGAAAGATGAAAATGTGTTGTCTGTGGAATAGCAAGGAAGCCATTGTCATTGGATTGAAGAGAACATGAGGTATAAGAAGAATGGAAAGGTAGAAGGAGGATAGGTTTATGAAGGGGTTTGAATGGCAATTACAGCATTTTGTATTTGATCATGGAGGCCATACTGGGAGTGAGAGGATGATCTATGCTCAAGAAAAACTGTTATTATTAAAAATGATGAAGGCCAAGATTAAAAGGGAGAATAGTATTTTAATAAAAGCCATGCTGATAAGAGATAAATTATTAGACCACACGCCTGTAAGCCTTCAAACTGCCGCATCAGCCATTTTACCTTTCGTATCTTCGCGCGCCCAGGTAGCTAAAGAGGAAGTTCAAAACCACTTTCCAAATATTTAAAGCCGTCCCTCATCTTGAAGAGGTCATCTAAAACAGGAAACCCGTTGGACCACGGGAAATGTAGTTCCAAGGTCCCCCACATGTCCACAGGAAGTTTGTCAAACACTATATATTGATACATATATTGAGGCTCAATCCTTCCAAATAGAACCCCAGGTGATTTTAATTAACACAAAACCACTTTGATAGTTAAATAGAGGATGAAATGTAGTTGGGAGAGAATTGAGACAAGCTGACCCACCAGCAGGCTTTTACAATAATCCAGGCATGAGGTGACGAGTGTTTCCAGCTCTGGTAGCAGTGTCAGAGGAGAGAAGGCATATTCCAAGAGATGTTGCAAAAGTGAAAAAGGCATGGATGCCAATGCTCTTCATCCATCTTATCTTCCATGATGTCCAAGGCACCCACAACCTAAATCTTAAAGGCTCATGGAAACTCAAAACTAGATGCAATAACTGATAAAGGCTTAGAATTTTGGAGCTAGAAGGATGCTCAGATCAAGCTGAATCCCCTTGTTTTGCAGATGAGAGAAGTGAAACCAGAAAAGTTAAGCTTAGTTTCTTGGGCAAGAGTCTGAAAACCTTAGGAACACAGGTTCTATTTCCATCATGATAACCAACAGAAAGTATATGTTTATCTGGAAAGTAAACAGCTGGATAGAAATGTGGTACCTGAAAAAAAAAATGATTGGCATTTCTTGACCTTTGCTCCTGGGCAGATTTGTAATAAGGGCTGGTGAAAATGTCTTGCATAGTTATGTAAATCTAATAAAGAAGGCCCTTAAAACTGAAAAGAAATTGGGGGGTGGAGAGAACCATCTGCAGATATCCACCAAATGAAATATCTTGCAGCATAGTTACAATGTAAGAAGATTAGCAGTAAAGACAACTGAAATTCACAGGGGAAAAACTAAGAAAGGACTCAACTATAAAATCCATGGCCTCAGATGTCTATGCACAAAGTATGGGTAACAGAGATCTCTCATAGGCTTACTGGGATGGAACTCATGATGGATATGGCTTTGGAAGGTAATACCTTTTAGGGTGGGAAGGATAAAAGTAAGAGAGATATAGAATAGCATGGCATGTGAAGAAGATATTCTCATATGAGAAAAGTATGGTGAAGAGCACTTGGTTAAGAAACACAGGAAGAAAGAAAAACATTATTGTAAACAAAATATACCAAAGGCCAATTGGACAGAAAGAGAAAACAAGTTCAGGAAGCATAACACACAAGCCTGCAATGAAGGCATTGTATAACTGATGAAAATCTATAATTATTTTGCCAAAGCCTGCTACCAAAAGAGAACAGCCAATAATTTTTTGGCTTTAATATTTCATCATTCAAAATTTAGAGAAACCAACAAGGAAAGCTGCTATTTTGGACCTAATTCTCAATGAACAAGCTGTTGAAGTGGAAATCATCACAAGCTTGGGAAATTGCCATTCCACCACAGAATACATGAGAAGAAATCTAGACAACAAATAGCCCTAGATTTCTAGGTAGTAGATTTCAAATGGTGCAGAAAAGGATAGAAACTTACAGATTAAAATTCCTTAAGGGAAGTCACCTCACAAAGGAAAAGAAACATTAATATATGAAATTCTGAAGATAAAAAGAGAAATAATTCCATTGAAAAAAACCTCAGTTGTCTAGACACAGAGAACTCAACTCAGATGAATAAAACAAGTATGGATGATGGAATTAAGAGCAAGTAATAGAGGATGAACATAAAAGTAGAGCAGGGTCCCATAAAATTCATGTCAAAAGTCCTATGGCTCAGACTGAGCCACAGCCATGCAAGATGTTTAAGAACAAAATAAGATTGGAGAAAGGAACAGGGCTTGTCAACCCAGGGTGGTGGGCAGACTCAATGATAACTAATGAGGGAAAGAAGAGCTATGCAGCTCTTGCTCTGCTTCAATTTTCTCTGCCAAGGGGCAAGATCACTGAAGATTGGAAAAGGTGGAACAAAATGACTACCAGAGTTCATACCCAAGCTAAATAGAAGGATAATAGAAGAGTAGTAAACTGCTAGAGATGAGTTAAGTCACTAGTGTTATAATAAATTTCTTAATTTCATTTATCTTGTTAGGAGCAGAAGTTTTAGGTCAGAGGAAGGTTTTAATTTGTATGCTGTCTCCATAAGAGACAGAAACAGACAGCTCTGACTCTGTCACTTTAAGAAGAAGGATCAGAGAGATCTTGCTCTTTAAGAGAAAACCATAAAACCAATGAAGAGTCAGGATCTGCATTTGGCTCTGGCTTTGGTTGGAAAGAAGTTAGGAAGGTGTTAGTGGAGTTTTCTCTATCAGGAGAAAATGGTAGTGAAGATTTAGAGTTTGATCTTTAACAATGTGTTGGGAAGAAGTCAGTGATGGTGAGGTGAGAACAAACCAAGCTGCTGGACTGGATGTCCACCATTTGGATTTGAGGGAAGAGAAGTCCTGAGCTGTTTTTGACTCTCTGTTAAGAGGTCTCTCTGAAAGTTGGCTTCTGGCAGCTTTGGGGTTTCAGATAAGAAGTTAAGGTGATTTAAAGAAGAAAGACTTGTTAATTTAGTTTAAGGAAGTTAGAATTTTAATCTTAGTTTAGTGAGAATAGTTTAAGGAGGCCTGCTAGTAGACAAGAAGCTGAAAAGAAAGCAGTTAGATTGGGGGGGGGGGAGATTTAGATAGATTTTTAGTATAAGGTTAAGAGATTTCCTATCCTATTCCTAACTCCTGTTCTATCCCACCTCTATTATAAATAAATAAGGGTTGTATCAAACTGCTTCAGGATGTTTATCCACCACCTATACAATAGCTTAATCCCCTAACAACCATCTACAAAATAGGTTTAATTTAACAGTTTTAGCTTATCAATAACAGCTTTAGCTTATTAATAACAGCTTTGATTTATACATAACACTAGACATAGATGAACTGTTTCCCAAGTTACTAAAAGAATAGGGAAATATGAAAGGTGGAGCCACTGAATGGTTAGTGAACTTTTTTTTTTTAAAAAAACGGAATCTCCTTGTCTTGCCCAGGTTGGAAGTGGAGGGGCTACTCTCTTATTTTCCTGGTCCTACTCTGAATGGCATGGGTGCTGTGCCCTATTCTGGTCATGTTGGACTGTTTTTGACTTGGGCTTTTTGGTATCTCCTTAGGCAACTTAGTGGTCTCTTGTTCCTGAGGACTCATCCATTTGAATGCTGACACCCAATAGTCTAAATTTGAATGTTGACACCCAATAGTAAAACCTAGTATAATAGTAGCCTAGTATAAATCAGAACTTCCATGCTCAGGAGATCCACCACTTTCAGTATCCCCTGTAGCCAGATTATAGGCACATATCACTATACATGATTAAGCCAAGAAAAAATAATTGATTAGCATTGTTTTCTGATAGCATTAGGGAATGTGGTAGACAAGAGTTTACCTAGAAAGTGTTTTACAAAGCCTATTCTTGTGGAAAATAGGAAGAGAGGTGGGTGAGATGATAGTACAGTTAGATAAATCAGAAATGGTTGAATGAAGCCATTTAAATTCATTGATGCCGACTGCTCTTAAGGGGATCTGCTCCACTTACAACATTTTTAGCAATTATTTAAATAAAAAAAAGCATTAGTGGTATGTTTACCAAATTCATAGATATAAAGATCTTGATAATCTAGGATGGGCTAAATCTAATAAAATGGAATTTAACAGGGATAAGTATAAAGTTTTAATAATAGTTCAGAAATCCAAGGTGGAGGGAAATATTGCTAGACATTAATTCACCTGAAAAAGAATTGGAGGCTTTAGCAGACTAAGCTTAATGTGAGTCAATAATGTGAGATTGCAATTAAATAAAAACCACTAGATTTTCATCTGCATTGAGAAGCCAAGTATTGGGGACTAGAGAAAGTGATAGCTACACTGTATTATATTATATGCTCTGGTCAGATCACCTCTGCAGTCTTCAGTTCAGTTTTGAATACCAAGTGTCAGGAAGGACACTGATGAGCAAGAATGTGTCCATAGGAGGTTAAAATAGATAGTGAAAGAAGAGAGCTGTCGTAGGAAATTGGGCAGAGGAACTTAAGATATAACCTATAGAAAACTTAAGAGTAGCATGCTACTTTATTTCCAAGGATTTGCAGCACTATCACATAGAAGAGGGATTTAGACTTGTTCTACCTGACAGGGGTCACAACTAGAAGCAGTGAATGGACAGTCTTGGTTGTAAAGAGCAAGATACAAAAAAAAAAAAACCCATCAGAAAAGAGAATAGAGATATGAAATGGGCTGTTTTGAAAGATAGTAGTTTTCCCCTTACTATGGAGGCTCCAGCAAAGTCTGGAGAATCTATTTTAGAGGGATTCTTGATTTAGGGGATAGGTTGGACTAAATAATTCTGAGTTTCTGGAAAGAGATTCATCTAAATTGACACTGACAATCCTTTCCAGTAATCTTTTCACATAGGATTATGATATATACTGAATGGTAGGTCAAGTCAACAAGAATTTATGCACTATTATTTCTTCCTTTGTAACGTCTCTTCTACATACTCCCTGTTGACACTGCTACCACTCTTGGTGCACGCCTATATCACCTCTGAAGTAACCTGGTAGGTTTCCTTGCCTTAAGTTTTTCCTCACTCCACTCAGCTGTCCAGCTGATCTTCCTAAAGCACTGGTCTGACCAAGTCACTCACTCCCTATTCAATAAACTAGTGGCTCTTTGCTCTGTAACAGTGGTTCCCAAACTTTTTTGGCCTACCGCCCCCTTTCCAGAAAAAATTTTACTTAGCCCCCTGGAAATTAAATTTTTTTTTAATTTTAATAGCAATTAATAGGAAAGATAAATGTACCTGTGGCCATCACCGCTTCCCTGGATTGCTGCAGCACCCACCAGGGGGCGGTAACACCCACTTTGGGAATCACTGCTCTATAACCTCCAGAGTTGAATATAAAATCTTGTTTGGTTTTGAGGGTGTGAAGGCGATGTAGGTCTTTAGATCCTTATAACCTGGCCATCTTTCTGAGTCAGCTCTGAAATTCAGCCCTCCTCAGTTCCCCCAGGCCTCTGACTCCTGGCTCTCTCTGACTGGAAAGCATGAAGACAGACATCAGGGAGGAGGCCCAGTGCTGCCACTTCATAAGGTTCAAGTCATCTTAGTCTGTCTACCCCTACTCCTTCCCAATATACCAGGTACATTCTCCCAACCCCCTGTGAAGGGAGGAACTATCTTCTACCTTTTTCTACCCTTAGTATGTTATACCCATAGCACTTAGTATAGTGCCTATAATAGGTGCTTAATAGTTATTGTTTGAGTTGTTACATGCTATCTTGAGTGCTGAACAAACTGGACTCAAAATTCTACATAAAGGATTTTTAATCCAGTTTGTGAGATGAGAGGTGTGGTAGGTGGTTTCAACACTGGTATCTGGGTGATAACTTCTCACAATGACCTCTTCATTAAAATGCTACTAGATTTAGTGGATGAAACTCTGGGCTTCTGGTACACTGAAGGCCTGAGCCTTTAGAATTCCTCAACTTGTAAAATGAAATGGAAAAAATACAGCAAGACCAGCCCTGAGCAGCCATAATATGAACATGGCCCCTGGATCATCAGACCACATGTTGGCAATCAAGAAGCTTGAGTTTGAATTCTAATTCTGACACCACCTGGCTGCTGGACTTATCACTTAATCTCTTTGGGCCTCAGTTTCCTTATTTGTAAACCAGTTTCCTTATTTGTAAAACAGGATTAATGCCACTTCGCAGGATTGTTAAATGGAAAGCGCTTTGTAAGTCTTAAAGTGCTTAAAGAAACAGCAATTATTTCTGCTTGTTTCACTCTTTCTGAATTGTTTTCACATTAAACAGTTTTCTTCCTGAGACAAACCATTTTGTGATTCCTCTTATGTCCAGGGAAGTTCTTCTTGGGTGTAGTTTTGATCCATGACTCAAAGGCCAATTCCTAGAACCATATCTGAGGGCTTCTCAAAAGTGCAAAAGCAAACAATTCTAGATGATTGTGATATGTGTATGTGAACACTGGTGTAGAATGATTAATTTTTACAGTGGGTAGGGATCTGCTCAGAGATGTTAAAGAGCTGGAGTAAGGGTCAGATGTTTGAAATGTGCAAAAAGCCTTTTGCTACATCGATATGGCCAAGGGCAGAAGTATAGCAGCAGACCATGGCTCCTGTGTCTCAGCCAAGGCAATATCTAATACCCAGCTCCATAAGAGCAGCAGACTGGCTAGAAAAGCCCACAGTGCTTCTTTCTGCATGCCTTGTACTTCAGTTCTAACCCCACTGTGGCTTTATCACGAAAACCACCCGGGGTGGGAATCTATCCACAGGCACCAGAAATCCAAGTAGGGCCATCTGGGAGGGCAAAAATATAATGAAAGACAAAGCCAAAGTCCAAAACATGGAATGTTATTTCCAAGATGGGCATATTCAATATGTTTATTGCTATTAAAAATGAAAGTGTCAATGAGATTTTTGTGCACATCAGTTTTGGCATTTATCAAAAGAGCTAATCAAATATATGTCACTGTGGTAGACACCTGCGCTTGACAATCTTAGCTTGTTGGAATTCTTACAACGGAATAGTTATATCATGAGGCAGAAGTTCATTTTTTTATGGGTCACCACATGTGAAAGAAAAACTAATTCATCACATTCCATAAAAAATTAGCATAAATTTCTTCTAGGAAAAGGGATAGATTTCTAAAAAAACATTCTTTTGGCCTTGCTTCATTAAAGAACTTGAAGCATCAAACCAGACAAACCCTGTAACTATTACAGATTTTCTGAAATAAAAATGTGTTTTCTTTACTTCTTACTCTTCCTGTACAAGTCCACATAGACTTAGGAATGTAAAGAGCCCTGTCAACATACACATTGTCCACTTCTCATGGAGTCATTTTTAAAAGGCCATCTGAGTTTTATTAGTACCTTCTGCGTTAATAGGAGAATATTTGGGACAAAATATACTCAAATATACACATTTATAAGAAAATCCTGAAAAAATCATCAGAGCATAAAACTATCAGTATAAACATTTCAAAAAAAAAAACCTATTACCTTTCATAATGTAATGCTAAACCAGGTTTGAGATTTTTTTCTTTCTTTCTTTCTTTTTTTTTTTTTTTTTTTTTTGCAATTTGGTTTTGGCACAGAATTGTTACCATGGAGCTAACCAATAATGCAAATGTTAATGTTTTACAAAAATTTTAAGTTCAAGACCACAAAGGCATTTGTATTCTTCCACAAAGGAGAACATTTATGTACTGAGACAATACAAGGATGGTTGTTCCCCCACATCAGATTGCTACAATGTCACTAGCTCAAAGCAGTCCTTGGCAATTAATGAGGGGGAAAGGAGATATAGATTCAGATTTTGTATGATGAGTAACAGGCACATCTGTTTGGATATCAACTAGAAACGGAAAATAAAGCAGGCTAGTTGGTCCTCACTAAGGCACTGCCCTATAACACTGATAACCCCCTACCCTGCCCACCACCCCTTCAGCTCACAGATTTGGTAAAAATCTCATTGCAGACACTCAGCAATTTGGCATGATGGTAAATATGACCTCTAACAAATTTCCAAAAGCAAAATTACTCCTCAATAAAATAAAACCAACAACTGAAGCTTGCAGACTGTTCTTATTCTCTGTACAAAAAAAAAATCTATGTGCTCTAATTCTTTAGTTTTCTCTTTGTGCCACCTGGCTTGAGAGCTGCTGAAGCTGAAGTACAGGGACTTGGTGGTTAGCTGCTATTTCTAGAAAATCCTTTGGTATCTAGAGTCAAACAGAAACCCCTTTGTACATATGTTGAGGCTATCTGAATTCTATAAGTTTGCCTGCCTTTCCTACAGCAAAATAAACTGCCCAGTTTAGGGAGGTGGGGAAGGCAGACAGATGGGCAGATAAACTCTTCCCATAAAACACCACTCAACAAGAAAGCAGAGAGGCCAGGGCCTCCTTGAAGCCCACAGAAGTATAATAGAAGACTTTATGCTTCTACTTCCCAAATGTGGGCCAGACAACCTCTCCTGATAAACCCTGTAGGGAAACCAGAAAATCTGTCACTTCTCATGCTTTGCCTGAGCTTCTACCATAGTGAAAACTAGTCAAGGTTGCAGCAGAAATGTGTGCACAGAGGAATTAAAACCGCTAGAGGGCGATGACCAACTCAACATGCCCCAGGCTCCAAATCAGTCATCCTAAAACAACTGTCACTGGTTGGGACTGGGCACCAGCATTTCAGAATGCCAACAGAGAAGCAATTCATTCACAGTGATGGAAACATTACCTGAAATAACAGATGTACGACTACTTCACTCAGAATCCATTCTCCCTTCTCAATGTACTACATGTACTACATTTTTTACCCAATGGGAAGGAAACATCTTCCCAATCTGAATTTCTGTAATATTTTAAAACTGCTTTCCCTCTTTAAAAATACTGCATCCTTTATATACGGACAGACCCCCTTTTCAGAAACCCTTCTTTGAGTAGAAGTAAACATTTACATAATCTAAGAGGCACTAATAGGTGGAGTTCTATAAAATCCAGGTTTCAGGAATTCTAAACCCAGATCCTTTGAAATCCTGTGAAATTTCTTCTGCTCAAAAACAAATCAAAGTGCTAGATGTCCTGTAGGGAGTGATTAGGATCACCACGTTCCCGCTTCACCAGAGGCTCACCCAGACCACGGGCATCTGTGTCTGTTTCACTGCTGAGATCACTGATGTCATCTGCAGACAACAATTGATACAGTAGATTGGCATGGGGGAAAAAAGAAAAGGGGAATTTGTATGTAAGGAGTCTACTAAGACATAGATACTTAAATATTACAGAATCTCCAAGTTGGAAGGGCCCTGTCCAATCCATACCTGAACAAAGATCCCCACTAACATGAGCAACAAATCATCGGTGTCTGACACATAGCAGGTACCTATAAATGCTTGTTGACTTGACTAGCCTTTGTTTGAAGACCTTTAGGGGAACCCTCTACCTTCCAAATCAACCCATAACATTTTTGGATGGTTCTGATTAGGAATTAAGAATGTTTCCCTTACATTAAGCCTAGACCTATCTTCTGGCAACTTCTACCCACTATTCCTAAGGCCAAGCAGAACAAGTCTAATGCCTCTTCTGTAAGACAATCCTTCAAATACTTGAAAATAACTATCATGCCTCCCATACCCCCACCCACCCCCAAAAGCTTAACTCTCATAAGATATAGTCTTAAGGCCTTTCACTATCTTGTTAGCCCTTTTCTGGGCACTCCACCACTCATTTTTGTGATTATCACTTCCTTGTTTAAATGTTCACCATTGACTCTTTAATAATATGGCCTGGAATTTTGCTGGGAGTAAAAGACAAGCTTATTGGCCTTTAGTATGTAGATTATTCTTACCTCTTCTTGAAATTTGGGGCATTGCAATTCTTCAATCTTGTGATATTTTACCAAATTCCTACCATGGTTACTGACAATGGCTTAGCCCTTAGACCTACCAGTTCTCTATGAGATTTCTGAAGTATGTGGCCCAGTGAGATAAGCTTGATTCAGAAAACCTCCTGAATGGCTAATCTGCCTAGTGTTCATTTATTTGGATGTATCCTGTGCCACCTTCACATATGGACTTATTTCTTTTCCTTCTTTCCTCCCCTCTCCAAACTGGACTATAAAGGGACAGTGGCAAAAATACTATCCTATAAACTTCTCTGGTCTTTTCTCTTAATTTTCCTTAGCCCAAGTGGGTCCCCAGTATACCAACTCAAAATGATTACACAAGGAACCATGGACTGGTCGCCAGAGTTGGTATGTGGAGGCCTTATTTTCCTTTGCCTATAGGGATGAAATGAACTCAAGATTCAGCATAAAAATCTGCATATTGGCTTGAGAACAAAGTTTTCTCTTTTCTGTGTCTCAGCTGGGTCTGAACAGGAAGGGAGCATCTTTTTGAATGTAACTCCAATTTCCACTGGGCTGGGTTCTCATCACCTGTGGGTCCTAAATTCATGCAGGCCACTACGGAGTGCAGTGGAGTGGAGTGGAGTGGATAGAGTGCTGGACTGGAATTTTGCCTCAAGTTATTTACTAGCTGTAGGACCCAGGGCAAGCCCTTGCACAGTCTCAGTGTTCTTATCTAAAAAATAGGGCCAGTAATAGGACCTACCTCTCAGGGTTGTTGTGGAAACCAAATGAGTCAATATATGTAAATGTAAATGTTAAAGCACTATATGTATGCTAGCTATTCTTATAATTTTATGTCTAAATTCCTAATTCTACTTGTTGATTACAGATAGAAGTACCTAAATTAAGAATTACTATTAAGCCCACATCTAGAGAAGGATGATTCGTAGATCCCTCCCCACCCCAAAACAAGTAAATGATGTTGGCACACACCTTTATCTAGCAGTGTCAGTGACAGGGAGGCAAGGTCATTGAACTGAAAGAGAAAATTCAACACTTCTAATGAATAAAGGGATTCAAATGAATGTCAATTAAATTTACAGTAGAATACTATAAATCCTTCTTAAGCACCTATTTCATATAAGATACTGTAAGGGCCCAAGGAATATAGAAAGATAAGAGCTTCTTCAAGCCCTCAAGGGGCTTTCTGTCAAAAGTGACTTCCACAAAAGGAGAACTTTCTTTGGTTTGTTTTTTCAAGGTATTTGTTGGCCATTTATTTAATTATTTAATGACTGTTGTTATGCTTCATAAAAGCTGTGATACTTTCAGATCTTTGGTTATGTCTGCCTCCACTTTTATTGTGTCAAATATACTAAGATCTCTATTCAGTTTGAAAGGCAGAGGGAATGCTAAACTGGAAGAGCAAAGTGTTTAAGTATTTGGTTAGCCAGGGACACTTCACTAGAATACGATCCCTCTCTAATGGGTAATTTTGATAATTCACTTGCATGTCATAAATGGTATAGACAGGTAGAATAAACTAATACAACTGAATTTCATTTAGGTAGTGGTGGTGCTGTCACTATGAAAGAAATAGCATTTGGCCAAATAAAATAACCTATGCATTAAAATGAATTTCAATAGAAATATTTAAGATATCTTATCTTTTCTGCTATATTTACATTGAAGGCCTGGGAATGCTCCTGGTCTCTTAACTGAATAATTATAAGCCATTTGTACCCTTGTAGACCTTTTGAACTTTAACCTGTGTTTTATATGAGCCATTTCTTTATCCAAGTGATTAATTTCAAATGCATTTATAAACTCAACTATATTTCTCTTAGAAATTAAAATATGCTTTCATAATTTATTTTGCATATGTAATACAAAAATACGCTCTCAAACAAGAATTCCATCCAGCAGTAATCACAGGAATAGCAATAATGGCCCACTAGTCCTTTCTATTAATGTCCAAGGTTATTAGCACCTTGATGGAAAGAGCTCGCACCTCTCCCATTACAGCAATTGGTGTCTCCCCTGTTGCCTCAGCGACTCGATGCTCAACCAGATAAAACATGTATTCATCATACAGAAGGCGTATCAGGTGAAAGGAACCAAAACTGGCAGCACTGCGCAAGGTGAGATCACGAATCACCATGGAGCTAGAAAAGTTTTGAAAACAAAAGCTATTTTTAAATGTTCTGGAAAACATTAAAGCACATTTCTCTAGAGCATTTGTAATTACTAGGATTTTTTCACCAAACATTACAAATTGTTGCCTATGATCTAAACCTCCCCAAATGCTCTCGTGACCCTTAAGATCTGTCTCCTGATTGGGCTCTAAAATAGATGTGCAACCAGCTACCCCCACCAAACAAGTCATTTGTTGCCTGCACAGCCAGAGCCCAGAGGTAATGGTAACATGCACATGAGCAGTACAGTACAACAGGAGTTTCTTGAGGCCAGGGACTGTCTCATTTTGGTCTCTATTGTCAGTATCGTACAGTGCTCCGCACTTCGTTCTTTTCATTCACTCTTTCAGCATGAAATACTTTTATCCTCTCTAGAGTCAGTGGGCAAAATGCAAAAAATGGTTTTTAAGCTCTTTTTTTTTTAATTTTTTTTTAAACCCTTGTACTTCGGTTTATTGTCTCATAGGTGGAAGAGTGGTAAGGGTGGGCAATGGGGGTCAAGTGACTTGCCCAGGGTCACACAGCTGGGAAGTGGCTGAGGTCGGGTTTGAACTAAGCTCTTTTTAATGAAGAAAGATTAACTCATACTGGCTCATTGATCAGAGTAAAACCCAAAAAAAAAAAACCCCAATGCCAGGCTCCTATACTCATTAAATTAATCAAACTTAAGTCAATAAACTTTTGGTCAGAATAACAGTGCCATACTTACTCCCACCAAAAACCTGAAAATCTCACCAGAGTGAATGATCAATAAATCCAAGAAGAGACTACAATAAGTAACTCCTTCCACCTCCTTCTACCCCAAGCTATACAGCAGGTCAGCTAAAAGCCTCACAGGCAATAGGAAAAGGGACTTCTAGCATAGCCAGTACCAGCTTGGGCAAATAAGAACACAGTCTCCCAACAAAACCAAAGAAGAGCCAGAGACACATGTAGCCTGTAGGACTCTCTGATCTTTGGCACTAAAAGGAAACAGTTCCTCCAAGAAAGCACTAGCCATGCACAATCCTGTGGATTATAAATCCACAATCATACCACTGGAAAGACCAATGTTCAGAACCTCAAAGATCCAAGGAGGCACAGTATATGAAGTAGTGGGTCTGGTGTCAGGAAGATTCTTCTTCCTGAGTTCAAATCCAGCCTGAGATCCTTACTGTGACCTGGGCAAGTCACTTAACCCTGTTTGTCTCAGTTTCCTCATCTATAAAATGAGCTGGAGAAAGAAATGGCAAATCACTCTAGTTATCTTTACCAAGAAAACCCATTTTAAATGATTACTCTATCACAAAAATGAATAATATGGAAATGGGTTTTGAGTGATAATATACGTATAACCCAATGAAATTGCTTGTTAACTCTGGGAGGAGAAAGAGGAAAGAGGAGGGAGACAACATGAATCATGTACCATGGAAAAAATTTTTTTAATATTAAAAAAGAAAAGAAAACCCTAAATGGGATCACAAAGAGTTGGGAGCAACTGAAATGACTGAACAATAAAATCCTGGAGGAGGAGGTCAGCAAAAGAACCTAGTTAGGAATAGGCAAGATCAAATAGGGCCAACTACCTCATCCAAAAATGCATAGAGGAAGAATGCACAAAGCCCTAGTTTAGGGCTTAAAGCTGGCTCAGAGATAAGTAAATCAGAGATACTGAACAGTATCAAAAATCATTGCAGGACTACCACACCAATGCAACTACCAACAATTTGGAAATTGGTCTTGTTCAAGGACACATGACAAAACTAGTGGAAACGCGCATCGGCCAAGGGCGGGGGGGAGTGCGGGGGGGGTTGAAGGGGAAAGGGGAGCATGAATCATGTAACCATGTTAAAAATGAATATTAATAAATGTTAAAAAAAAATCATTGCAGGGGTGGGTGGCTCAGTAGATTGAGAATTAGGCCTAAAGATGGAAGGTCCTGAGTTCAAATTTGGCCTTAGATACTTCCTAACTGTGTGACCTTGGGCAAATCACTTAACCCACACTGCCTAGCTCTTACTGCTCTTCTGCCTTGAAACCCATACACAGTACTATTTCTAAGATGGAAAGTTTGGGTTTAAAAAAATCATTGCAAATCTAGAGATTCTCCCCAGATCCCCCCAAATAAAGTTAACAACTTCAAGCAAGGATCCCCCAAATAAAGTTAACAACTTCAAGCAAGGGAGAAAAAACTCCCATTAGGACTACATGAATGCCTGAAAGAAATAAAGGAAGAAATAAAAAAATGAAATAAAATTTCTCAAGGAAAGAATTGATAAGTAGCTTAGAAGAAAAAGAGGTAATCCTTACTGAAGAAACAGCCTCCCTGAATACTCTAAGAGGGCAAACAAATGAGTAACTCCATGATAAAGCAAGAAATAGGAGAACAGAATCAAAAGACTGAAAAAATAGGAGAAAATGTAAAGTATCTGCTCTCAAAAACAACTAGCTTAGATAACAGGTCAAAGAGAGAGAATTTAAGACTCCTCAGACTTCCTGAAAACCATGATTTAAAAAAAAAAGCCTGGAGACTATATTTCAAATAATCATAACTGACAACTGCCCAGATCTGTTAGTCACAGGGCTAAGTGAAGACAGAAAGAATCTACCAAGCACTTCCTGAAAGAAACTCCAAAAGGAAAAATCCCAGGAATAAACATCATAGCCAAAATCCAGAACTCCCACATCAGAGAAAAAAATATACTGCAAGCATCCAGAAAGAAGCATTCGAGAACCAAGAGAATGAACCAGAATTAGGATTATATAAGACTTGGCAGCTTCTACTATGAACAAGATTTTAGAATGATATTACAAAAAACTTACAACCAAAATAATTTACCCTGCAAAGCTGAGTATAATTCTATGGGGTGGGGGGGATGTATTAATAGAAAAAAGACTTAAAAGACTCAAACATTTCTGATGGGAGAACTACTTATTTGTTAGAAGGTTTTTTCCCCCTCAGTTTTTCAGTTGTGGGAGGGGTTATGTTAGAAGTGTCTGGTAGGTAGGAAAAGAATGTTAGAAAAAAGAGAGTCATTGAAATTTAAATGTAAGAAATATGAAAAAACAGAAGGAAGTTCTGACAAAGGATGTAGTATTGAAAGTAATGTTATTTCAAATATAGATATATGATACTTAAAATATTAAATCTATCAATCTGTCTACACACACATATGCATATGCATATGCACCTGCATGCACATACCCCAACCAAGGAATATGAACTGGATATTCAGTTTTATAAACAATCTCATTTTTGTGTTCTGCCATATAGACTGAAATAGTCTTTTTTGGTGGTTAAATTTTTAAAAAATTAATTCAATAAATATTATTGAACACCTACTCTGTGCAAAGGCCACTGTGCTAAGCGCTGGAGAAATATAGAAAAAGACATTTCCTGCTCTCAGGGTTTTTACCATGGAATACTTCCTTTACTAATCTCATTATTTCAATATACTTGACCATACTATATTGTCATGCAAGTCCTTCAACTTGATAATATTAAGCATTGTGAAGCTAGACATTTTTTTTTGCATGGGAATCTATTCCCAAACTTAAAATGAGGACGTGATATATACTTAGTGATACATACTAGGCACATTACCAAAGAATTTCGCCCTCAGACATAATGAAATCAAATGCAATAATCACAGTGCCATATCTGAATGCTCAAGATACCTCCAAATAAAAACCTAGTTAATAAATATTATAATACAAAAAGAACAAAAAGTGAAAAGAAGCATAGACACATGAAGTCAATTATTGTTTGGGATGACTATCAGTAAGTTATGGAGAAAGCTAGGTTATCCAGTAAGAAGAGGGGACAACCAGCTGGATTTACTCATCCCATTTTCTGGGGAAGTATAAAATATATAGATGTTGTCAAAGGCAAGTGCTTTTGTGCAGAAAAGGAAAAAAAATGATCTGGAGTTAAGATAAGTGTGTATTTGAAAATCTCCTAGGAGCCAAGGAATTAAGGAAACTGATGCTGCTCTGAAACCATCACTTAATTGTTATCACCTCTTTACAGTCTGGCAATTAAGGAAAAGCAAATTTAAAAATCTTCAACAATATGAAAGCCTCATAAGGAAGAAAGGAAACAGCCCAGGAAATCATGCAGTTAATAAACTGGGAAGGAACCATGCAAATGTGAGTCCTCCGCCCCCTCATAGCAGTACAGCAACATTTAATTTCTCAAACTAACTATTTTCTCTTCCATGTGTAAATTTAGCTACAAAAATGCACAATTGTAGAGAAGAAGCCATAGCTAGGACATGAATACTCTAAAATCATTAAGCTGTGTGTTTAGAGAAAGGAACTGTTGGTTTTGTTCACTTAAAAATCCTAAAAATCTTTTAGTACTCTATATTCTACTTTTCAGCCTTTTGGCTTTTTTTTTTTCATTATAGTGACAATACCATATTAGGCTAAAGACAGAGAAATGTTGTTCCCACCAAACCTGTCCACAATTCTCTTCTCTGCTTCTCTTCACCAGCCCAAGTCTAGGCCAATGCAGTTACAAACTCTTCCTTCCACAGGAGGCCTTCCCAGATTAATTCTATCCTGGACAAATCACTAATTTGACAAATAGTGATGTATCTGTTACATATATAATTTTATGCTAGCCATATCAGGGGATACAAAGATGAAGGAAGCATAGTCCTTTACTTTCAAGAAGTTCAATGTACTTTCATTCTAGAAAAGGCTTTGTAGGATTGCCCAGAATAGCTTGGGAAGCCCTAGAGCTGGGTCAGCAATTAGAAGCACTGGCTAGAGGCATGACATGACTAGCATAAGATACCTACTTCAGTCACTTAGCCGTCCCTTTAATTCAGAGCTGCTCTTACCCCCTAGCATATACCCACTGGTACAGACATCAAAAATGTTCTAGAAACTGAGGACAGTTTGTATAACTCTAAGGCAATGTCTGGGACTTACCTGTAAAAGGACCATTTAAGCAGGAACTGTCTTGCTGCCTTGGGGAAACTGGGGCTGCCAGCATGGTGTTTCAGAACCTGGGTGACAACATTATCAAGCCAAGTGGCCCATTGATCCAGTGAGCTCTGCTGTTGCAAAGTCAGCTTGAAATCCTGCTCCAGCTTCTGTACCACACTCTCTTCACACTGGCACACCCAGGAGGCTTGTTCCTGGGAGTGAGCACAAAAGGAAATTGGCAAAGAAGGACTTCAGTGGCAAAGCTGGAACAGATAGCTCAAATGTTTTTTTCAGCTCTAAGTTATATGAAACTGTGAATGTGACAATCTGATAATTTGTTCATTTCTATCTCTAAATACTTTTTATAATAGTGGCATAAAATTTGATATACAGTATAGAGCTTTTCTCAAAAATTCAAAATTCAACAAATATTCAAATGTTTTATCATTTGTAATACACTATGCTAGCATTAGGAATATAATTTTTAAATGGCGCAACCCTTGCTCTCTGAGTTTACATCCCATTTAGGAGAGAAGCAGGATGACAATACGACATGTTCAAGGAAAGGTATAATACTAAAGGAGTGATAGGCAAGGATAAAAGGCAGATAAAATGTCCTAGGAAAATATGAGAAAGATCAAAGAAGAGAGAATTATTTGAGAGATCAGAAAGGAATTGAGGGACAGCTAGGTGCCTCAGTGGAAAAAGAGCCAGGCCTGGGAGACAGGAGCCAAGTTCTGGTTCAAATCTGGTCTCGGATAGTTTAGCTGTGTGACCCTGGGCAAGTCACTTAACCCTAATTGCCTAGCTCTTACTGCTCTTTTGCCTTGGAACTGATAGTATCAATTCTAAGACAGAAGGTAAGGATTTTTTTTTTTTTATTAAACCCTTGTACTTCGGTGTATTGTCTCATAGGTGGAAGATTGGTAAGGGTGGGCAATGGGGGTCAAGTGACTTGCCCAGGGTCACACAGCTGGGAAGTGGCTGAGGCTGGGTTTGAACCTAGGACCTCCTGTCTCTAGGCCTGACTCTCACTCCACTGAGCTACCCAGCTGCCCCCAAGGATTTTTTAAAAAGAAAGGAATTAATAGAACTGAAGGAGTTGCATTCCCCAATGAAAATGCTCAAGGGACATGAATTGGCAGTTTTCACATGAAGAAATCAAAATGATCAATAAGTACATGAAAAAGTGTTCTAAATACCTCCTGATTAGGGAAATGCAAATTAATACAACTCTGAGGTAACACCTCACACCTAGTAGACTGGCCAATATGACAGCAAAGGAAAGTGATAAATGTTGGAGGGGATATGGCAAATTGGGACACTAATGCATTGCTCGTAGAGTTGTGAATTGATCCAAACATTCTGGAGGGCAATTTGGAACTATGACTTTAGTTTTGAACAAAGGACTTTAAAAGACTATCTGCCCTTTGATCCAGCCATACCAATGCTGGGTTTGTATCCCAAAGAGATAATAAGGGAAAAAGCTTGCACAAAAACATTTATGGCCTCACTTTTTGTGGTGGCAAAAAAACTGGAAAATGAGGGGATGGAATGGCTAAACAAATTGTGGTATCTGATGGTGATGGAATATTATTGTGCTGAATGGAATAAGGAACTGGAGGAATTCCATGTAAATTGGAACAACCTCTAGGAATTGATCCAAAGCAAAAGGAGAACCAGGAGAACTTTATACACAGAGATGGATACACTGTGATACAATCGATTATAATGGCCTTCTCTACTAGCAGCAATGCAATGATCCAGTTTTAATCACAGAAAGTCCACTGGACAGTGACCTAAGCTGGTAAACTGTGAATTCTCCAGTATGGGAGGAAACCAAGATAATTTAAGATCCAGTACCTAAGGAAACCATAATAAAAGGAGAGAGTGAGAAAGTGAATGATAAGACAAATAAGGCAAGGAGAGAGTATCAAAAAGATGAAAGATTTCAGGAAGAAAACTTAAAGACCTTGAACACAAACAAATACACAACAGAAGGCAGTTATATCCTCCACATCTAACAAATGAGTTCTGGCATTATGAATAAAATATTAAAAATAAAGGAAAACAATACATTTGATGAGATAGAAGACCCTGTGGAATTTGTGAACATAGAACCACCAACATTCCATTCCTGAATAGATCAAAAGAGAAATGAGAAATATGACAGCAGAATTTATGTCCTAAAAAGCAAAAGTATTAGAAATTTCTTTAGAAAGCATATTAGAAAAACTTGAACCTGCAATGGCAAAGCTTCACCAAAGAAACAAAAGAAAAAAATAGACTGGTAATTCAAATACACAAAATTGAAGGACAATCTAGAAAAGAAACAAAAAAATTTTTTAAAGAAAATACACTGATTAAGTAAAATATACATGGAGATGACTGAAGGATAACAGATCTCCCAAGAAAAAAGAATGACAGGGAAAAAACCTTAGCACAATAATGAAGAAAATGAAAAGAAGAAAACTGCCCAGAACTTATGAACATAGAAAATGAAATTCCAAGACTGCTTTCAGGGAAAAATAAACAAACAAACAAACAAAAAAAAACAAACCTAAGGCTGCAAAATGCCAGTACACACAGTGGTTAAATTTAACAGTTCAGTTCAGAAACAACTTCTGTAAGTAATCAGGAGAAAAACTTTCAAATACAAAGGAAAGGATATTTGAACAATGCAAGACTATTCTGCACCCACTAGAAAATATAGGAGGAAATATAATAATGTTCCAAAGAGCTTTTTTAGGGCTTACAACACAACCTAGGATGACCTATCCTGGAAATCTGAGCTTAACCGTATAAGATGAAAAAATATATGAAATATTTTTAGAAAGAAAACCTAAGTAAAGAGATTATTTGCTTCTCAAACACCCCAAATAACAGAAATGCAGGAAGAGTGAACAAATGTAGCCGGCAAGGGCAGCAAAGCCAGATAATGGAGAGACCAGTGAAAAGCCTTTCTTCTAAATGTATACAAGGAGAAGAAGAAAGGCAGAAATCTGGTACAGATAACAGTGAAGAGGCAGAGGAGGGCATTAATTCTTAGGGCTACATTTCAACACGGGAAGGAGAGGGAGGGAGGGGACCAGGGGAACAGAGAGGCTGGCAACAAGAGAACAGTGGCATCTGTGGTCTCAGAAAGAAAAAAGCCCACGGGGGGTATGTGGGGAGGAGAGGAGAAAGTCTGAAAAGGGCTGAAGGAAGAAGGTCCTCTGTTTGAGGGTAGAAGGGGGATCCACTGATGAATGCCCTCATGGGTAAAGAAAAAATAGTCTGGAAGGAAGGTGGCAACCTTACTCTGGAAGAGGCCTAAAGGATTGTCCTTAAAATATCTTTGTCTTATACTGGGCACTCTGGGGACAAATGGCATCTAGAGGAGTGAGAGAATATGCACAAATGGAGGTTTGGAGGCAAATGTAGAAAAAAAGGTAAAAGGATGGGCATAGATCAGTGGAGGACTAAGGACGGAGTGGAGGATACCTGCAAAAATTAACACTGTTTTAAGAGTGAGACACAATGAAAAAATTGGGGAATTCATCAGGCAAGCCCTAAAAAAGGCAATGGGAGAAAGCACCTAGAAGGGAGAATATAGGATGGATATCTTGGAAGCTTTAATTGCATGAAGAATACATGCCTGTGAAGCAGCTCTCACCTGCAGCCAGCTTCCTGACTCTGAGCCTAAATTTGCTTCTTTGCAACCTCCAACTACTGCCCTTGGCACTGGCTCTGCTCCCTGGGCCCAAACAAAAGACCTTCAAGCACCTGAAAGCAGCTCTCATGTACACACTGCACCCTCAGCTAAATACTCCCAGCTCTTTAATACAGCATGGACTCAAAGTCTTCTACCAACTCTCTAGCTTATCAATGGATGCCTTAAACTCTAGTACCTAGAAATGAGCAGAGGATTCCAGATGAAGCCTGATGAAGGCAGAATAATGAGGGGAAAATCACTTAATTTTTCCTAGAATCGATTCCTTTCTTAATGTAGGCCACTGTTACATTTTTTGGCTGTAGAATAAAATTGTTAACTCTTCTGAAACATGTGGTCTATTTAAACTTGTAGTCCCTTTTTCAGATGAACTGTTTAACTAAAGTTCCCCCATCTTGTACTTGTAAAATTAACTTTCTGAACCCCAATATAAGACTCCATCTCATTAAATTCAATCCAGTGCTCTAATCTACTCCATAGCCAGGACCTATTATTCTGAGGGCATATTCCCAGACTTCACCATAGCATACAGAATGTAGAACTACTGATGAATGTGATATGAGGTAGTCAATGGTTGCTAAATGTTCCAAGTTACTCTTAACCTCTAATCTCCCTTCCTTGTTTCCTTTGCCAATGATTCCTCCATAGACTCCAGGAACTTTTAGATTTTAAGTAATAAACAATAAAATATCATTAATTCAGTACTACACATGTTGGAAGGAAAATCAGTAGGAAGTCACCTGTACATTGGCGAAGTCCACTCGATTTAGGTCACTGAGCATCTGGTTTATCTGGGAAGTGTTTTGGAGCACTGCGCGGGCTGCCTGAGCGAGGTGGTTCAGGGATGTGTATCTCCGCAGAGTCTGCGCAAAGGCACTCACTACTCCAACCTGTGAAACAGAGGACAATGCATCAGCAATACATATGGACTTCTTATATTAATGACTACTATATGCTAAGCACCACGCTAAGTGCTCTATAAACTCCAAGATCTGTTATCATTCCATTTATCCTTGTAATCCCCCAAACTGTTCTTTGGCCTCATCAAAACCTCCAAACCCTTCCTCACCTCAGTTTTTCCACAAACCATCAAAACTGCTGTACTGGCTACACTTCTATTCTCAACATGCATAACTTGATGCCCCCCCCCACACACACACACCCTTCCAGTCTTTTTACACATTATTCTGTCCCTTACTCAATGTGATGTGTAATCCAGTGACAAGTCTCCTTGCCAATCCTCACGTAAGACTCTCCATTTCCTAACTCCACAGGCATTTTTACTAGCTCTCCCCCAGGTCTAGAATTCTTCCTTTCTCATTTTTATCTTCTGGCTTATCTGGTTTTCTTTAAGTCCAAGCTAAAATTGCATCTTCTGCAAGAAGCCTTTCTTAATTCCCCTTAATACTAATGCTTTCTAATGAATATCTCTAATTTATTCTTAGCATATGATCTGGTTCATGGTAGGTACTTAATAAATGCTTGTTGACTTGACAACATAATTATAATGCATTTAAGGCAAATATGAAGTATATGAATCAGGAAACACTTTGAGTGAATAATGCAAAGGAAAAACAACAAAAACAGAACTACTGTACACACTGTGATTTCATGAATCTATTCAACCTCCACATCAAGAGCCTTCTTTCCCTGTAGATGCCTGCAGGATCTTTCCCACCTTCACCCCCTTCCCTTGACCTCTCTGCTTTCAACTCTCTTTTGTGGGTTATCTCCTTCCTTTGGAATATAAATTCCTTGAGGGTAGGGATTATATTTTTTATCTTGCATGTGTATTTTCAAAATTGAGTATAGAGCCTAGCCCATAATAAGCACTTAATAAATGATTTACATACTATCTAAGTGAGAGAAAAAAGGAATATGGGCAAATGGATAAAGAATCCGGATAAAGACCTAAGGAATAACTAAAGTTATAATATTCATTATACCAAAATTAAATGTAAATCACTACTAAATAAGTTTAATTAGTTGTGCTGATAGTCAGTTTTATATTTTTTTCATTTGTTTAATGTGCTGCCATTGTTAAAAAATTCATTACTGGTGACTAACCAATATGAACCGGCAATGACAAAAGATGGGAACCATCATTTCTCTTCCAACTGTGCTTCTAAGAACTTTGCACCAAAACTCAGCTTCTCTCTCACCTCAGAACTTCCCTTAATATCTGGGTCCTTCTCACCCTACAATATCCTTCTGCCAGGCCAAATAACCCTGCTTCTTTCCCTTCTCAGCTATGCTTCTAACTTTGAAATCTTGCCATCATTTCTCCATCTCAGTATACCTTATCCATCTTTACTCCTCCCAACCCCACTGTTATGTTTTGTTTTCCTTTTTAAAATAGAAGCTCCTGGTGGGAGCAGGGTACATTTTTTCTTTTTGCTCCTATTTATATACTCACTACTCAACACATAGAAGTGCTTAATAAATGTTTGTAATCTCCCAGCTAAAATCCCACTTTCTACAAGACCCTTTCCCTATCACCCTTAATGCTAATTCCTTCTATTGATTATTTCCAACTTATCCTGTATATATCTGGTATGTACATTCTTATTTGTACGTACAAATAATATTATAGTTTCTTAGACTATAAGCTCCTTGAGAGCTGGGTCTATATTTTGCCTTTCTTTGTATCCATTGACTGGAGAAACATGGGAAGATTCGAATGAACTGATGCAGAGCAAAATAAGCAGAACCAAGAGAACAATATATATACAAAGACTACAAAAACATAAGTATAAAGATCATTAAAAGGAAGTTGAATTCTGAGTAACTAAAAAGCCAATGAAATTCTGAGAGAACAATGAAACATACCTCCTTTCTGGCCAAGAAGTGGGAGACTACACAGTACTCCAGATGTGCTCTATCCAAGGGTAGACCTCCCTCATTCTCAAATTATGCCTCTATCAATGAAGCCTAAGAATAATTACTCTAATTACATAAAAGAAGGAACCTGGCCCTCTGATGCAAAGAATTATTCATGCTTTCCAAGATTAGAGGACAACAGACCCACCTTCTTCACATTATTCTCAAATTCTGATTCAGTATAGCATATTAACAAAGAGTACAGCCATGCCTGGTTTTGTGACTTAATCATTACCTCTTACTCAGCAGTCTATCCAGAGTATTTCATTCAGTCATTGTTTGCTCAGATTTTACTCTCTAGAACACAGTTTGACTAGATTTGGTGTTTCAATTAAGATTTGCTGACTATAATTTAAGCACCAACAACTAGCTATTACTGGGTCTTTTTTCTAAATCAATTACCTTTGTCTGAATGATCTGCTGGGGAAAATCACTCATTGCATTTGTCAACCAGCCTTCCAAGCTCTTTGCAAAATTTCGAATTGCCTGTGTCAAGGTACCTATGAAACAACAACCAGAATATTAACAATAGAAGAAAGATTTTCTTATGCAAAAATTATTACAAGTAAATCTTTGTCATGCCATTCTCTTACTTTCCACCATCTCTGTGTCAAATCCCTAGTCCAGGACCTCTTGATGACATCTCGCTTTAACCCATTTAACCTATATAACCCAGTAATCGGCCTCCCCATTTCCAGTATCTTCTGTCTCCAATTCAAACTGAACAATCAGTCTTCCACAGGTTTATTTGTACCATTAAGTCTTCAAAAACCTTAAACAGCTCCCCATTTCCTATCAAATAAAGTAAAGACTCCTACCTAGCATCCTTAATCACATATTTCATCCTTACACATAAAGTACACTCTTGGCAAACTGGACAATCTGATAATTCCTCAACATAGCTGGAATTTCCCTTTCTTCATACCTTTATTCAATCATCCCCTATCCCTGACTAACAAAATCTTACTCATGCTTTAAAGCCTAACAGGAATATTGCCTCTTTCATGAAGTTTTCCCTGTTTCATCCAGACAGGAATGATATCTCTCTCCTGAACTCTCTTAATACTTTGTATTCTTTTAGTGGCACATTATATTTTACTTTGTGTAATAGCTAACTCAACAACCTTTTTTAAAAAACTGATATGGCAAAACCATAGCAAGTCCGGAAAGGAGCAGTAAGAATGATATAACAAAGCATAGTTAAGAAATCTAGATAGTAACCTGATCTACAGAAGAACAACCTAAGATAATAATTATGTAAAATGCAGGAAAGTTGGTATTTCTTCTCTCTATAGAGAGCAGAATTAGATGAAAATATATTTCATTTGTGTCAAGAAAGATATAAATTAGAAAAATTTCTAAATCCTGTTTTTACTAGTATACCATTTAACACGTGATTATGTCTAATATTGTGCTTTATATAAAGCAGTTCCTTTCCCAATATTTAGCACAGGGCATTGAACACAGTTAATTTGCTTGTTGAATTAGTGAATCTCCACAAAAAAGCCTTCTTTTATAACATCTAATATTGTGTATAGCGTTTAGTAGGTACTCAGCATATACTTGTGAATCAAATGATTGATCTATCCCTTAAATACTATAAGAATCTCTATCATTCCCATCACTGAAATAGTTCCTTGATGACTGGAAATGTTTCCATATTAGCAGCAGTTTTAGTTCTCCTGGCATAGCTTTATACTACCCAAGGACATCTCCATTCTACCAGGAGGTACTGGAGCACAGAATGATTAGATATTAAAAGAAGCTACCAGAGAAGGGTGTGGAATATGCCACCAATTATTTTTATGAAGAGGTTCAAGAAGCATCTGTTTTAGATTGTCCAGATGAAGTAAGGGGCAGAAATATTACCTCTAAAAAAATTCCATTCTAGCACTACTTGAAGCAAATAAATAATGATCTTTCCCATGAGGTTTGACCCAAACATATCTGCCTGGGATTTCATACTGAAGGTTATGAAAACTGACCTGGGTACCAACATGGCCCATTTATAAACATATTCCAACAAAGACACTCTGGAAGGATTGACTTTAGTTAAATGCTTCTCAGTGATGACAACCTCTCTTTGCCAGCACAGAAATTAATAGCCTCACATTGAAATAACATTCTTTTTCTCTTCTTGGTTTGGTAATACGGAAAACCATCTAGACTACAGAGAAAAATATTTTGGGCATTAACTATATTAAGATATTGTTGTCAGAACAGTTATATTCTATACTATACAACTTAGTATATACATAAGGACCCAAAGACATAATCCTATCATCAAAAGATTAGAGCTAGGCTAGAATAAGGAACAGAATTTGCTTACTGGGCACCGGTCTCAGCACATCAGGGATGAGAATCTCCACCAGAGCCTGATACAGTATGTGATCACAATTTCTCATCCACTTTAATATAGGGTCATATTTACACAGTGTAATAAGCTTGTCCTTTGGGATGACAGTGACTTCATGTTCTTCTTCACTGTACAGAAATGGGCAAAACAACATCACTTGCATTCAGTGTAGGTATATTAAGCCACAGCATTTTGCAAATTAATGCAAAGGGAGGTTGCCTGATAAAAACCTATTGAAAGTCATCCAATAGGGGCACCTGGGTAGCTCGATGGATTGAGAGCCAGGCCTAGAGACGGGAGGTCCTAGGTTCAAATCTGGCCTCAGACACTTCCCAGCTGTGTGACCCTGGGCAAGTCAGTTGACTCCATTGTCCACCTTTACCACTCTTCCACCAAGGAGCCAATACACAGAAGTTAAGGGTTTAAAAAAAAAGTCATCCAATATAAACAGAAAAATACTAATAACATGCCCAAGAAATATGAAAAAAGCTGTATTTTTTAAATTTTTCTTTTTTGTCACCAGGTCCCTCCCACTCCCCCATTTAGATGTAGTATTAGAGTGATGCTTCTTGCCTGCTTATAAATAGCTGCCTTTTCATCCTGTACTTTGCAGGAAGCTGTACATCTTTTAGTGAATATATTTTATCTCAACTCGCTAATGAGAAAATTGCATATATACAAATTGTTTTTAGCATTTTATAATTTGGTTTTATGAAAATCTTTGAAATTTAGTTTGTTTGTTTTTTTTTAAATACAAGTCGAAAAGTTCAAGAGTCAGCAACCTGAATCCCTCCTTATACATTATGGCAACTAAATAGAAAAGAATACTTAATATTTGTTCCTTCCAAGGTTCTTCCTAGGCAGTTAAGTGGCTCAGTAGATAAGAGTGCTGGGCCTAAGTCAGGAAGACCTGAATTCAAATTACGGCCTCATTTACTAGTTGTATAATCCTGGGCAAATCATTTAATTTATTTCTGCCTCAATATCCTCAATTGTAAAATAGGGATAATAATACCATCTATCTAATGTAGGATCAAATGAGATAATATCTGTAAAGCATCTACCAATAGTACCTAGCACATAACAATACTTAATAAATGTATGCTTACTTCCTCACTATAACTTTGCATTATTTGATTACCTAGAGTGGTCCCTGCAGCTTGCAGGTTGAATCTGAACTAATAAGCATTTTCTATGAATCACAGGTTGAGGCTGAAAGACCTCAAAGCCAGCCCTGGACTTGACTAGGGCAGATGTTTCTCAGAGGCTGGGCCTAGAGGACATTTGGGCAGAGTCCAGCCTGGAAACAAAGTCTGAATAGGTCACCAACTCCTGATTCAGATGATCAAGGTTTGTCATTCACCTGGAAGGTAGAGCAGTGGAGCCTTCACCTGAGGGGGGCTTGGAACTCCAGAATGACAGCCACAGCTTCTCAATGTAGTGAAACTGAAGATTCATTACAACATCCAAAGTTGCCTAAGAATAAAGACTACTTTTAAAAATAGTGCTTATCACATTAAATTGTACTTCCTTATTAGCAAAGCATTTTATGAATTGGACTAACATCAAACCCTACAGTAGTTACAAAGATTACATTTATCTTTTTCAAAAGATTTCTGTAAAGAAAGTATTTTGCAAACATTAAAGTGTTAAAGAAATGAGTCATTTGCTGTTATCAAGGAGAGTACTAAATGTCTGGGACATATCAGGTCTATGTACTCTCATAGACCAGGTATGAGCTTATCAAAAGGCCTAGGAGGTCTTGATTCAACTCTATAAGCTAAAATCAGGCCCTATATTTCTTATGTAGGCACGGAATAAATGCTGCCTAAATCCATGGCTCCCCTTCACACACTTTAAACTCCACACTGGCCTATGCTTGCAATGCTCACTACTCCTCATTCCTGAAATGTCCTCTCTTCCCTTTTTTTTTCTGATGAAACTTTACCTATCCTTTAAAACTAACTTTGAATGCTCAAGCAAGCCTCCCCTGATCTTCTTTATTGCCAATGACATTTCCCCTCAGACCTCACACAGAATTTTGTTTATAACTCTCTAATCCACTTATTATGTATCATATATCTGAGTTGATGGTGTCTTCCCAATCCCAACAGAGTGTGAGTTCCTTGAAAGAAGGAACCACATCTTATCTAAATTCTGTATCTGTCCCAGAACTACTGTAATACTGCACACAGTTGTCATTTAATAAATACTTCTTTGCTTATTAGGGCATTGATTACTATGATAAAATATTAATGAGATAAATATCTTATGCTATAGAAAGCACATTGAGAAGAACCAGAAGAATAGCAATATCGTATGATGAATCACTGTGAAAGGACTGGCTATTCTTGGCAACAGTGATCCAAGACAATCTCAAAGGACTCATGATGGAAAATAACATCTGCTTCCAGAAAAGAACTGATGGAGTCTAAATACAGACCAAAATATATTATATTTCACTTTCCTCATTTTGTTTGTTATGCTGTTGTTCAAGTTCTCTTCCACAAAAGGACTAATATGTAAAATATATATCAGATTGCTTACCGCTTCAGGAACTGGAGAGGAGAGAGTAGGAGGGAGAGAATTTGGAACTCAAAAAAATTTTTAAATGTTAAAAATTTACATGTAATTGGGCAGAAATATTATTAAGGGGGAAAAAAGAAAGCACACTAAATTTGTTCCACCACTTCAAAGGTAATTACAAACTCCTTGAAGGCAGAGGCTTTTGTTTTTTATCTTTGAATCATCAATATTTATCACAATTCTTTGCACATAATAAGTATTCAACAAATGTTTGTTGAATTGAACTACCCACTAATGATATTTATAAGAATACTTCAGCAATGAAATTCCCAAACACAAACTTACTACTTTATAGAACTAAGTCGAAAATAATAAAACAAGACCACTTAGAGAGTAATGCAATCACCTCACAGTGTCTTCTGTAAAGAAGTTGTAGGGTCTTTATGTCGTTCACAGTGATCCCCTCCTGTAAGAATACACTGCCTAGATCAGGAGCTGGGAACTCTGGAAAGACATGGGAAACATCTAAAGAGTAAAAAAGACAAAAATAATAGCATAAGGAATATTAGGAAAATGACCGATAAACCAAAAGTTAGATCAGAATAAACAGAAATGAAGCAGCACAGATCAATTCAAAGCATATCATTAGAAAAAAAGACTTGGAAATCATAGTTGCTTAGTACTGCTGGCAAACAGATACAGAAATGTGGCACCTAGAACTAACTATATTAAGTTCATTATATCCAAAGGAATGCAGAGAAAGCTATAGAGAGATCTTTTTCAAAGGTGTCATGCAAATAGGTCTATTGTTATTGAAGAAAGTCCTCACCAAGATGGCAGAGAAGATGGTAGGGGTAAGAGGTGAGTCCTAAAGGTTAGTCTTTTTCATTTTCATTCCACAATGCCAATACCTCTGGCTCTTTCTTATAACCTGACTCAGGAGGTTAGGACTACAATACCTAGACCTACAAGAGTAAGTAAATAACATAGGAAGCTGAATGTAGTCAGGCATCTCCTTTGGATGAGTATGAGAAAACTGTTGTTCCATCAAGAAGACTGGGTAAGTTTCCAAGAATGAGTGTCAAAGTTTTCAGGGATGTAGGTCACTACTTATAGTTTGCTTATCTAAAAGACGTCTGCATTGCTTTTAGAGGCCATCTGAAGCTGTCCCTCTCTCTCCTGAAGCTCTCACAAAAGGTATATTTGGAAGTCATGGTTATAAAAGATGATTACATGAAAAATTTAAGAATCTGGGACTTTGAGAATATGAATAACCTTTTACAACCCCTCTATAACTCAATAGAATTGCTGTTGCTGAAAAATTTATCACCCTCTAGTCAACCTAGTGATGAACCACTTTAAACTTAACTAGGCAGGCCCCTATATAACAGACATATATCTTCTACTAGGCCCATACTTGAAGCCTTTCCAGCTTTATTAGGGCCTTTAGTATTTATAACCAATTAATAAACTCTGAAAATCCTGAGTTACTTCCACATCAGGATGAATTATCAAGCAGAGGTCTTTGCTGAAGGAAATACCTATATAAAACTTTAAAATGTAGCCATATCGAAATTAGGACACTAATGCATTGCTGGTGGAATTGTGAACTGATCCAACCATTCCATAGGGCAATTTTGAATTATGCCCAAAGGGCTATAAAACAATTTGATCTACAAATACCACTAATAGGTCTGTATCCCAAAGAGATTTTTTAAAAAGGAAGAGGAAGAGGAGGACTTTTTTGTACAAAAATATTTATAGCAGCCCTTTTTTGTGCTGGCAAAGCATTAGAAATTAAGGAGATGTCCATCAGTTGGTGAATGGCTGAACAAATTGTGGTATATGATGGTGACGGAATGTTATTGTGTTATTATTCTTACAGAATGATGAACAAGATTTCAGAAAGAGCTGGAAAGACCTACATGAACTGATGCAGAGTGAAATAAGCAGAACCAGGAGAATATTATACCTGATAACAGCAATATTGTATAATGATCAACTGTGAAAGACTTAGTTACTCTTAGCAATACAATGATCCATGACAATTTGAAGAATTTATGACAAAGAATGCTATCCACTTCCAGGGAAAGAACTGTTGGAGTGGGAATCAGATCAAAGCATATTAATTTTCACTTTCGTTTATTCAGGTTATTTTGGGGTTTTCATCATATATGATTATTCTCTCATAAAAATGAACAACATGGAAATGTTTTGCATGATAATAAATGTATAACCCAGATCAAACTGCTTGCCATCTCAGGGAAAAGGAGAGAAACAACTTGGATTATATAACTTCAGAAAACTTAGGTGGAAAATTGTTATTATATGTAACTGGCAAAATAAAATAACTTTTTTTAACATTTAGAATATTTTCCCATGGTTACATGATTCATGATCTTCCCCCCCCCTTCACTCCCCCATCCCAGAACTGACAAGCAATTCCACTAGGTTATACATGTATCATTGTTCAAAACCTATTTCCATGTTATTCATATTTGTAGCAGTGATCTTTTAACATCAAAACCCTAATCTCATCCCTTTTGAACTACATGATCAGTCATATGTTTTGCTTCTGTGTTTCTGTTCCCACAGTTCTATTAGATGCGGATAATAGCATTGTTTCTCATAACAAAATAAAATATCTTTACCAAAAAAAGTATATATCCTGACAGAAGTCAGTGATGCTGCTGCTACATGTTAAAACAACTTGGGGAATTTGGGCGCCTATAATGACAGAAAGATAGATGTCTAAGAATATCTAAATAAGATACTGGGCAGAGAACAATGAACCCAGATGTCCACTATAGATATTTGTTGATTTTTAAGATTTATTACAGAATTCTGATGGTTTTCTTAAGGTCATTTTACAAATTAACTGTGTAGGGGTATACTTATACCAACAGTGAAATTTAAGATGAATCAGAGAAAAAAAGTTTGTCCATAACTACTGAAGGAACTGGGTTAAATCGAAAAGGGAAGAATTTATAATATCTGAAAAGGTACTAATTCTAAGAAAGTTACCAATTGCCTTTTGTATACACTTAAGCAATGAAATCCATGAGCATAAAATATGGTGTGATCCTGGGCCTCTAGGAGACAAAGTGAGAGTCTTTTCCAATGCCAAAATCAGTAACACATTATGAAACAAAGGGAATTTGAAACAATCAAGGTCATGTGGTTCTGTTTCATCACCTATGAACTGCTGATGGTGTTGGCTCTGAGCAGCTACTGATTGCTCTGGTGTGGCATGCAAATTGCTATTGGAGCCACTTTCCCCAAGGCCATCCATCTTCTGTGCAGGCCTATATCTTAAAGGAGAAAAAGAAAAAGCAGAAATTAAATATTTCACTCACTTGCATATATAGAGTTAAGTGTTATTCAAATCAAACAAAACATGTATTCAAATATGCAGGGCACTGAACTAGGCTTTTCCAACTGGAAAAAAATCAAGGAGTTTTCATGGAAGAAACAACATTTGAAATGGGGTCTTGATTACAAAGTTGAAGAGTCAAATTCCGTGTCCCTATGACTATGGAACTGAGTAAATAAAGAGACTGAACTTTAAAAATAAACTGTGTGCATCTTACCCAAAACTAATCCATATTCTTCTTGCCTAGCCCTTGCCCTTTTGTCTTAAGGGCTATTAGTAAGACAAAGTAATGGTTTAAAAAAAGAAATAAAGAAAGTAAGACTTGTTCATTTGCTGGGACTCAGGTTTCTATTGAAATTTATTGGTAGAAAACTTATTTTTAATTTGTTCTACAGGAGCTTGTCCCACAAAAAAAAAAAAAAAAAAAAAAAGCTTCTGTAGCTTCTACTAAAATCACTTTGTATTGCTAAAGCCCTGAATCGAAAGGAAAGGTAATCATTTGTACAAAAAAAAACCAATGCAGAACACATAGTTGAGGCTGATATCTATTCACTAAGAAGAAAAAACAAAATTTCCTCAAATTGTTCTTTTTCCCTTCCTTTTTTAATTTAGAATATTTTTCCATAGTTACATGATTCATGATTCTCCATCCCCACCCTACCCCATCCCCAGTCTTTCCTTTCCCCCTTCCCCTCCTGAATCTGGCAAGCAGTTCCACTGGGTTATACATGTATCATTGTTCAAAACCTATTTCCATGTTATTCATATCTGCAGTAGCGCAATCCTTTAACATCAAAACTCTAATCAGTCATAGCCCTATCACATTATGTGATCAATCACATATTTTTCTAATGCATTTCTGTTGCCACAGTTCTTTCTCTGGATGTGGACAAAATTCTTTCTCACAAGTTCCTCTGAATTGTCCTGGGCAAATTGTTCTTTAACTAAGCATAATTAACCATGTGGCCATAATTTTAAATCTCTGGAACAAAGTACACAAAATATAAAAAGTATTCACCATGGATTTATTCTCACGTTATCTAATATGTACTACTCTTTCTGTACCCTTTACTACAAAGAGTTAGAAGCAGTTATCTAAACTGCTAGAAGTGTTGCTGCTTATTGTTTTTAAACTTTTTTATTTTAAATTCCTTCAATTAATCTAAGAGTTGGAAGGGATCAAATCCATTAAATCCAACTTACATCTCACCAAGAATTCCTACCACAACATTCCTTGCTTGAATACTCCCCAGAAGGAAACCTGCTAATAACCTAGGTAGTTCCTTCCTTTGTTAGGAAGCTTCATCAACATCAACTCTTTATTGCTCCAACTTCAATCCATTGTTCCTAGTTATAAGCCATTTGGCACCAAAGAAAACAGGGCCCAATCTCTCTTTCAATATGGCAGCCTTTCAAAGACTTGAAGGTAGCTACCAAGTCCTCAATTCTCCAGGAAATATCTAAAGTCGTTTCTTCGACAACTTCTGACATGGCATGTTCTCCAGTCCTTTCAATTGTCCTAGTTGCTTCTCTCTCAAGCTTATATTAGTGTGTCTATGTCTTTCTTAAAATGTGATATAGAAAGAACTGAACAAAGGCCTGAAGTATTATAGGTAGATCAGGGCAAAACTATAGCAGTCATACTGCCTTCTTTGTTTTAGATACTATGCCTCATTCGTAAAAAAAAAAAAAAAAAAAAAAAAAAATTAATATTCGGAATTAAATAAACAACAAATATTAGGATTCCAAATATATAGAACATAAAAAGATATTACATAAATTCATAAACCTCTATTACATATAACTTGCATTTTTAAAGAATAAATTCAACATGTTAGTTTCAAAGCCATCTTATTTTTCTCCACACCATTCTGAATCTCCTGTTCTGTTCTCTAAATTTTTTTTAAAATGCTGCAATGACCCTCCTTTAGTCTTTCTTTTGTTTTTGGATCACCATCACTAATCTCCTCACACCCCTAGTATTTTAAATATATATAATATAATGTTAAATCAGCATTAATTATGTAATACACACTTTTAATTACATTAATTTAATGTTCATAACAATTTTATATTTTAATTATGTTATTAATTTATGTTAATTATAAACAAGCAAAATGATATTAAACCAATCCACATATTGGCCACATATGAAAATGTATATCTCAATCTGTACCTTAAATCTTCCATCTTTTTTTAATAAACCTATTAAAATTTTTCTGGACAATGCTAATACTTGGATTGTTTTCAACAAATTAATTTCATATTTATGGCAATTAAATAATATTTATAGTATTTTTGTCATAGATTTCATTCCTTTGCTATTCTGTTGAATTGTCTTTCTCCTGCAAGTACATATTTTTAATCTTGTCTGCTATCTTCTCTGCTGTTTCTTTAAGTTTGCTATGAAAATATATTAAATTTTTAAAAAGATGAAAAGAGGAAAGCAGTGCATATTGTCCTATAGTTTTCTAATGTCATGGTTGCATTGCATTAATCAGAATTATCAAGTCTTTCAAAATTATTTTTTTCAACAGTGTCATAGTTATTGTGTAATTTGTTCACCTGGTCCTACTCACTTCATTCTTCATAAAGTTTCCCCAAGCAGAATTAATATTAATAGCTTGCTTTTTTTCTCCTTTGAGAACTGCCTTTTCACATGCTTCAACCACTTATCTATTAGGAAATGGCTCTTGTTCTTACAAATTTGAATCAGTTCTTTATCCATCCCATTGGAGATTCTCGAACTTTTGTTATATTTTACTTAATTACAGAATATATTTTACATTACATTATATATATATATGTTTATATATACATATAAAATTGCTTATTAATGGGTGGGTCATGCAATTCTTTTTGCTAGCCTCTTTCCACAAAAACAAACAAACAAAAAAACAACCTAAGTGATTTCTACGTGTTGTTTATAAAGGGAGTTGTATCTTCTTTCTGATTGGCCTGATAGTTGACCTTAGAATCGCCCCTGAGATAGTTCCCATTAGTTGGTTATTTCAAAATCACTTCATCATAAGGGAGGCAGGTCTTTGTTCATACATGAAGATGCCAGCACAGGCTTTTCCCCAGCCACATGGCTGAACCATCTTACTTTAAAGTGAACCAAAGTTCAATTAATGAAACTTCTTGTTTGTTCTCTACTAAAAATCTCAGAATATTTTTCATAGTAACTTCTTTTCATAATAATATTTTCATAGTAAATTCTTCTATTCATTTAGTATATAAGAAGCCAGTTTTTAAATTCAAGGGTATAACTTTGATCAAGGGAATTTCATTGCTACAGGCTAACCAGGTACTGTGTCCTTTTGTTAAATAAGATCACTGAACTTTTCATGCATAAACTTTCTTTCCAGTATTAGACACGTAAAATTCCTCAGGACTTCAAAATATACCTGGGAAACTTAAGTTCAACAATTAATGCTTTGCTGGAAGCAAGTAAAGTCCTCAGAGGACACAACCCTTTGTGCTGTTTATATGGAGAACATGCTTAAACTGTACTATTATGGTATATTCTCAAAACATGAAAAAAAATCCTTGTTGTTGATAATCCTAAGTATAGATTTCTTTTCCCTGGTGAGGTCAAAAGGTATCTAAATATGTTGAAAATGGAAAATCAAAGTGCAGAATTCACAAAATTATTCATTTGCTCTAAGTTTTCATGGCACCACACTTTTCTGGTTCTCTTGCTACTTTTCTAGTCACTCCTTCTCATTCTCCTTTGCTAAAGTTTCACATAGGTTACATTCATTAACTAAGGACACACTCTTCCTGGGTCCTCTTCTTTTCTCCTATTTTGTTTGGTGATCTCATCAGCTCCTATGGATTCAGTTATTATCTGTAGGCTAATAATTCTCAGATCTACTTATCCAACCCTAACCTCCAGTCTCACATTTCTAATTCTCAACCTAAATGTCCTTTGGAAATCTTAAACTCATTATTGCCTAGCCTAAACTCTTTCCCTCAAAATCATTCCCTCTTGAATGATTACCACTCTCAAGAGTATGTCCATCTCTCCATCACCCAGGCTTGCAACCTAGGTGATAATAACCTTGACTCATTCTCTCTCACATCCTATATCCAATCTGTTACTAAGGCTTATCAATTTCATCTCCTTAATATCTCTTGCATATATGCCTCCCTCTCTTCTCTGATACAGCCATCACTCTGGAGCAGGTCCTTCATCACCTTATAACTGCAAAAGCCTGCTGGCTGGTCTGCCTGACACAAGTCTCTCCCCATTCCAGTCCATCCTCTACTCAACTGTTAAACTGATCTTCCTAAAGCACAGATCTGACCATGTCACCCCTCCTCTGCAATAAGCCCCAGTGGCTCCCTATTACTCCCAGGTTCAATATAAGTCCTTTGACATTGAAAGCCCTTCATTACCTGGCCTCTTCCCCCCTTTCTAGGCCTCTTCTACCTTACTCCTTTTACCATGTACTTTGCAGTGCAAAGACACAGGCCTCCTTGTTGCTTGTCCCACAAGTACTCATCTAACACCTTTATTCATTTTCATTGAGTGTCCCTCTTGAATAGAATCTTTTTCCTCCTCATCTATGAATCCTGGCTTCCTCAAGTGCTCAGTTAAGTCTACCCCAATCCTGCTTAAAGATAGTGCCTTGTCTCTGTTAATGCTCTCTAATTTAGCCTGTTTATATTTTTTGTACACAGTTTATATGTTGTCTCTCCTATTAGACTGTGATTTCCTTAAAGTGTAGGATTGTCTTTTGCTTTTCTTTATATGCCCAGTAGCTATCACAATGTCTGACACATAATAGGCACTTAATAAATACTTTTTAACTTGACTTGTATGAATTTTAAATATAAAAGTGGGAACATAAAGTATTAACGCTGTCAAAAAATGTTTCCATGAACAAATTTCAATAATTTACATTTATAATAATTATAAATAAACCTATTAAAATTTTCTGAACAATGCCAACACTTGGATTGTTTTAAATTAATTTATTGATGGCAATTGAACAATACTTACAGTATTTTTATCAGAGATTTTATCCCTTTGCTATTCTGCTGAGTTGTCTTTCTTTCTTTTTTTTTTTAAACCCTTAATTTCGGTGTATTGTCTCATAGGTGGAAGAGTGGTAAGGGTGGGCAATGGGGGTCAAGTGACTTGCCCAGGGTCACACAGCTGGGAAGTGGCTGAGGCGGGGTTTGAACCTAGGACCTCCTGTCTCTAGGCCTGACTCTCACTCTACTGAGCTACCCAGCTGCCCCCTGAGTTGTCTTTCTTATGCAAGTACATGTTTTTAATATTGTCTACTAACTTCTCTGCTGTTTATAGTTTGGTGTGAAAATATACTAAGTTTAAAAAATACTTTTTGGATCCTGATTCTGTGATTCTAAAATGTTAATTATTCCTGATAACCTCATATCTTCTGTAAATTTTAGGCATGCCATCTATGCCTTCATCTAAGTAATTGATAAAAATGTTGAATAGTACCTGGTCAAGAACAAAAAGCTATCTGAAGTAATCTACTGGTGAATCTTCAAGTTTGATTAAAGCATACTTCAAATCAAGTCATTTAACCACTTTTAATCAATCTAAACATACTAGCATATGACTCACATCTCTCTATTTCATCTAAAAGCAGCATTAAGATTACTGAATCCTTCCTGGAAATCTAAGGCAGTTTCCTGATCTATCATTAAAACAACACTATCAAAAGAAGAAATGAAGTTAATCTGGCATAACCTGTTATTATAGAAGCCATGATGGCTTTTAGCAATCATTGTTGTCCTTCTAAAGGCCTACTATTTCTTAAAAACGCATTCTGGAATTTTGCCAAGATTAGAATTCAAGTTCACTGTTCTATAATGTTCAGGGTCTATCATCTTCCACTTTCTGCAAGAATGTACCACTTCTCCCATTTTCCATAGACCATTTATGACTTCTCAGTGATCACCTGTGACAATTCTTTTAGTACTCTACCATGTAATTCATCCAAGAACTCTTTGGAGGACTGTCCTTACTGTTATTGGGTTTCCATTCCCTGATAGCAATTTTTGTTCTATACTACTAAAAAGATCATTCTCTTTAGAAGAAAAAATAGAAGTAAAATACAAATTTAGCAGTCATCCTCACCATCATCTATTATTATTCCATTCAACCTGAGCAGCAATACTCTCTCTTCTTTGATCTTCCTCTTGCTTCCAACATAACAAAAACAAAGCTTATTATTATTTTTTACCAGCACCAGCCTCAACTCATTGTGAACTTTAGTGCTACTAAAAAATTTTAGAGGACTTTATCAAACTTACATAGTCATTCTCAATTATTTGCCCTTACTTCTATTTTCTTTATATCATTTTAAAATGTGAGTTTCTGGATGAATCTACAAGTGGTCCCCTATAGGCAGCTTCCCTTTTTTGTTATCATCAGAAAAAAATTCTGCTGATGCCTTCAGAATTGACACTCTTAAGAACTTCTTATTCCTCTTTTTTTTTTACCTTACCTTATCACCTATCTTAGAATCAATACTAAGTATTGGTTCCAAGGCAGAAGAGGAATAAGGGCTAGGCAACAAGGATTAAATGGATTGCCCAGGATCACACAGATAGGAAGTTTCTGAGGCCAGATTTGAACCCAGGCCCTTCTGTCTCCAGGACTGGTTCTCAATTCAGAGCCACCTAGTTGCCCCTGTCCTATTTCTTTTGAGCTGACGTTCCCTTCAAAATATCAGGCCATTTGAGCCTACCTCTCCTTTCTGGACACTTTAAAATTTTGCTCTCTAAAAATCTAGAAAAACTGTGATTGGTTTTTCTCTCCTTTACAATCACAAATACATCAGCTGGTCTGCTGTTAGTAGCAAAGCTAACAGAGGTTTAGATAGTCTCCTGTCATTCATTATTAAAAATAATTTTTTCAATTATTAAGCATTTTTTCCCATTCTACTGCACCTCAAAAAAGGAGAAACAAGGCTCATAACAAATATGCATAGTTAAGTAACACAAATTCCTCTAGTACCCACATTGAAAAATACATGTGCCTCTTCCGGGTTAAGACGGCAGCAGAGTAAAAAGAAGCTGCTTAATCTCTCATAACCGAAGCATACAGGACTCCTCAAGGGGACATAAAAACAAATCCAGACGAACGAAGGGACCCCACAACAAGGTACAGCATTGAAGGTACGTGGAATCGGGGCATTTCCACGCTATAAAGGGGTAAAACAGCTCTCACTATAACATGAGCGGAGGAAGCCCCTCCCCAACCTCCCACACCAATTACAGTGCGAAGGCCAGCTCACAAGAGTTAAAGCAGATTTTGGGCACCCATTAAGTCATTGGCAGCTCCAGGGCCTGTTCCTGAGAGCAGCAAGACTTAGGACCCCAAGAGGCTAAAGAACGCACACGGACTTTGAATACAGACCCTGAGCACTGGCAGGGGTGAAGGCATTGACTTAGGCGTGGACAAGGATCCTGACCTCAGGCTTGGACCTCTAGTGGGGACCCTGTGCAGACGGGAGCACTGCTGTGGAAGGACTACCCTGAGGCTGCTGAAAGAGCCTCGGGCAGAGGGGCAGACCAGGGACGACCAGGAGGCTCAACCCCGAGAATAACGAGACCTGAGACCTCAGGAGCCTAGAGAGCGCAGACAGACCCTGAGTGTGAGGATAAAGCTGGGAAGGGGCGGGGCTAACAATGGCAACCCAAAATCGGAAACCCCAGAAGAGAAAGATCATCAAGAAGAAATCTATAACACTCGACATCTTTTACACAGAGAAAATCCAGACAACAGAGCAAACAGAAGAGGAGAACAAACAAGTAATCATATCCAAACCTTCCCAAAATAATGAAAACTGGGCACAAGCTATTGAAGAGTTCAAATCAGAGATGATGAGAAAGATGGAAGAGATCTGGCAAGAAAATAACAGTTTAAAAGGCAGAATTTTGCAATTGGAAAGTGAGGCTCAGAAATCAAATGAACTGATAAGCAAATTGAACAACAGAAATGACCAGATTGAAAGGGAAAACCAAAAGATTATAGCCAAAACCAGTCCCTAAAGGCTAGAACTCAGCAATTAGAAGCTAATGATCTCTCAAGACAGTAAGAACAAATAAAACAAAGTAAAAAGACTGATAAAATAGAAGAAAACATGAAATATCTCAATGAGAAAGTGACAGACCTAGAAAACTGGTCTAGAAGAGACAATTTGAGAATCATTGGTCTTCCTGAAAAAGCAGAAATTAATAGAAATTTGGACTCCACCCTAAAAGAAATTATTCAGCAAAATTGCCCTGAAGTTCTACAACAAGAGGGCAATATAGACATTGAAAGGATCCATAGATCACCCTCTACACTAGACCCAGAAAAGACAACCCCCAAGAATATAATAGCCAGATTCAAGAGCTTCCAAGTAAAAGAAAAAAATCTTACAAGAAGCCAGAAAGAGACAATTCAGATATCAAGGAGCACCAATCAGGATAACACAGGATCTGGCAGCCTCCACGCTAAAAGACTGCAAGGCTTGGAATATGATATTCAGAAACGCAAGAGAACTTGTTCTTCAACCACGGATCAACTACCCATCAAAACTGACTATATACTTCCAGGAGAAAGTATGGGCATTCAACAAAATTGAAGATTTCCAAGTATTTTCACAGAAAAGACCAGGACTAAATGGAAAGTTTGATATCCAACCACAAAAATCAAGAGAAACATGAAAAGGTAAATAAGAAACAGAGGGGAAAGAAAGAAAACGCATAATTTTTAAATTTGCCTCTTTAAGGGCTTCAATAAAATCTAATTATCTATATTCCTCTGTGGGGAAATGCCATGTATAATTGTCTGTAGTGAACTCTATTCACTATTATAGTAATCAGAAGAATAATTCATAGGGAGAGGGTGGAATACTAAGATGATATGTGGGGTGGGAAACAGGGGGGTGAATAGTAGGGGACACCAAGAGAAACTTGAGTGAATAAGAAAAATAGGATATTCTATTACACACAAAGAGGGCATGGGAAGGGGAGGGGACAAATACTATTATAAGAAGGAGAGGAAGAGAGCATTAAGAGGTAATATTTAAACCTTACTCTCAGTGTAATCAACCCGGAGAGGGAAGAGTAGCTATATTATCCATTGGGATATAAAACTCTATCTAACCCTACTGTGAAAGTCAGAAGGGATAAACCAAGGGGAGCAGGGGAGTGGGGAGGTCAAAAAAGGGAGGGGAGAAGAAGGGGGAGGGAATTCATTAGGCCTTTAAAAATAAAAAGAGGGGAATAATAAGGGAGGGGGTAGAAAAGGAAGGTAATCAAGGGAGGGGATAAGGGTTACTGGCTTAAAGCAAACCACTGGTTTAAAAGGAAATAGTGTAAGAAGAATGGGTAGGACTAGGGGAAGATACAAAAATGTCAGCGAATGCACAACTGATAATTATAATTCTGAATGTGAATGGGATGAACTCTCTCACAAAATGGAAGCAAATAGCAGAGTGGATTAGAAACCAAAATCCTACCATATGTTGTCTACAAGAAACACATATGAGGCGGGTGGACACACACAAGTTTAAGATTAAGGGCTTGAACAAAGTCTTTTGGGCGTCAAATGAGAAAAAGAAGGCAGGAGTGGCTATTATGATTTCTGACAAAGCCAAAGTAAAAATAGATATGATTAAAAAAGACAGGGAAGGTCATTACATCCTGATTAAAGGCAGTATAAACAATGAGGAAATAACACTGCTCAATATGTATGCACCATGTGGCATAGCATCCAAATTCATAAAGGAGAAACTGGCAGAGCTCAAGAAGGAAATAGATAGTAAAACCATAATAGTGGGAGATCTAAATATTCCTCTTTCAGATCTAGATAAATCAAACCAAAAAATAAATAAGAAAGAGATAAGAGAGGTGAATGAAGTCCTAGAAAAATTAGATTTAATTGATATGTGGAGAAAAATAAATAGGGACAAAAAGGAATACACCTTCTTTTCAGCTGCACATGGTACATTCACAAAGATTGACCATGTAACAGGGCATAGAAACATTGCAAACAAATGCAAAAGAGCAGAAATAATAAATGTAACCTTTTCAGATCATAATGCAATAAAAATAAGAATTAGTAAGGGCACCTGGACAGGAAAATAAAAAACTAATTGGAAATTAAATAATATGATTCTCCAAAACCCATTAGTCAAAGAAGAAATCATAGAAACAATCAACAATTTCATTGAAGAGAATAACAATGATGAGACATCCTACCAAACTCTGTGGGATGCAGCCAAGGCTGTACTCAGGGGGAAATTTATATCCTTGAGTGCATATATTAACAAATTAGGGAGGGCAGAGATTAACAAATTGGGCATGCAACTCAAAAAGCTAGAAAGCGAGCAAATTAAAAACCCCCAGATGAAAACTAAATTAGAAACACTAAAAAATCAAGGGAGAAATTAATAAAATTGAAAGTAAAAGAACTATTGAATTAATAAATAAGACTAGAAGCTGGTATTTTGAAAAAACAGATAAAATAGACAAAGTATTGGTCAATCTAATAAAAAAAAGGAAAGAAGAAAACCAAATTGACAGTATCAAAGATGAAAAGGGAGACCTCACCTCTAATGAAGGGGAAATTAAGGCAATCATTAAAAACCATTTTGCCCAATTATATGGCAATAAATATCACAATTTAGGAGATATGGATGAATATTTACAAAAATATAAATTGCCTAGATTAACAGTAGAAGAAATAGAATACCTAAATAATCCCATATCAGAAAAAGAAATTGAACAAGCCATCAAAGAACTCCCTAAGAAAAAATCGCCAGGGCCTGATGGATTCACAAGTGAATTCTATCAGACATTCAAAGAGCCACTAATCCCAATACTATACAAATTATTTGAAATGATAAGCAAAGAAGGAGTCCTACCAAATTCCTTTTATGACACAAATATGGTACTGATTCCAAAGCCAGGTAGATCAAAAACGGAGAAAGAAAACTACAGACCAATCTCCCTAATGAACATAGATGCAAAAATCTTAAATAGAATACTAGCAAAGAGACTCCAGCAAGTAATTAAGAAGATCATCCACCATGATCAGGTGGGATTTATACCAGGAATGCAAGGATGGTTCAACATTAGGAAAACCATCCACATAATTGACCATATCAACAGTCTAACAAACAAAAATCACATGATTATCTCAATAGATGCTGAAAAAGCTTTTGACAAAATACAGCATCCATTCCTATTGAAAACACTGAAAAGTATAGGAATAGAAGGACCTTTCCTAAAAATAATAAACAGTATATACCTAAAACCATCAACAAGCATCATATGCAATGGGGATAAATTAGAAGCCTTCCCAATAAGATCAGGTATGAAATAAGGATGCCCATCATCACCTCTATTATTTAACAATGTACTAGAAACACTAGCAGTAGTAATTAGAGAAGAAAAAGAAATTGAAGGTATCAAAATAGGCAATGAGGA
>NC_058130.1:713953809-713967466 GCF_016433145.1 Gracilinanus agilis | reverse complement strand
TTTAAAACCAAGCAAGAGTTAGAGAAAATTACAAAATGTAAATTAAATGGTTTTGATTATATTAAACTAAAAAGCTTTTGTACAAACAAAAACAATGTAGTCAAAATCAGAAGGGAAACAACAAATTGGGAAAAAATCTTTATAACAAAAAACTCTGACAAAGGTCTAATTACTCAAATATACAAGGAGTTAAATTAATTGCATAAAAAAATCAAGCCATTCCCCAATTGATAAATGGGCAAGAGACATGAATAGGCGATTTTCAGATAAAGAAATCAAAACTATCAATAAGCACATGAGAAAGTGTTCTAAATCTCTAATAATTAGAGAAATGCAAATCAAAACAACTCTGAGGTATCACCTCACACCTAGCAGATTGGCTAAAATGAAAGAAGGGGAGAGTAATGAATGCTGGAGGGGATGTGGCAAAATTGGGACATTAATGCATTGTTGGTGGAGTTGTGAACTGATCCAACCATTCTGGCTGGCAATTTGGAACTATGCTCAAAGGGCTATAAAAAAATGCCTGCCCTTTGATCCAGCCATACCATTGTTGGGTCTGTACCTCAAAGAGATCATAAATAAACAGACTTGTACGAAAATATTTATAGCTGCGCTTTTTGTGGTGGCAAAAAACTGGAAAAGGAGGGTATGTCCTTCAATTGGGGAATGGCTGAACAAATTGTGGTATATGCCGGTGATTGAATACTATTGTGCTAAAAGGAATAATAAACTATAGGAATTCCAGGTGAACTGGAAAGACCTCCAGGAATTGATGCAGAGCAAAAGGAGCAGAGCCAGAACACTGTACAGAGAGACTGATATACTATGGTAAATTTGAATGCAATGGACCTCTGTACCAGCAGCAATGCAATGACACAGGAAAGCTCTGAGGGTTTTATGGTAAAGAACACTACCCACATTCAGAGGTAGGACTGCAGGAGAGGAAACATATAAGAAAAACAACTGCTTGAACGCATGGGTTGAGGCGGACATAATTGGAGATGTAAACTCGAAACTACCACACCAATGCAATGATCAACAATTTGGAAATAGGTATTGATCAATGACACATGTTAAAACCAGAGGAAATGTGCATCGGCCATGGGTGGGGGGAGTGCGCGGGCTGAAGGGGAAAGTAGGAGCATGAATCATGTAACCATGTTAAAAATGATTATTAATAAATGTTTAAAAATAAAAAAAAATATATGTGCCTCATTTTGAATACTGACTTCATTAATATTCTGTCAGGATAAAGGTAGCATTCTTTATAATAAGTCCTCTGGAATCATGGTTATCATTTCTTATAGCACAAAAATATTCCATTAATTCATTCTTAACCATTTACCAATTAGTGGTCACTGACTTAGTTCCTATTTCTTGCTGTTCTAAAAAGTGTGACTTTGAACAGTTAGATATATAGAAGCCTTTTCTGACTCTGATCTCCTTGTAGCACATAACCAGCAGTTTTTCATTTTTCTTAGAAATTCTCATTTGTTAGCTGTTTACTTTCCAAATCTCTCACTCTCCAATTAGGAATACTGATTTAAAAAAACAAAAACAAAAACACTTGTGTCTCTAAGAGTTAGGATGGTCTTCTGAGTTTTTCCCCCAGGACTTCATGGTCCTTAGCATTGTTTTCTGGGTTCCTTATGATGACATCATTTGTCTCAACAAGAACCGACACAAGTGGGTAGTGATTGTTAAATTTGAGAATTATTAGGAGGCTATCATCACAGTCTGGATACTTGCCCCAAAGAGAAAAACCATCTCTATTATATAACTAGTTTACATCTCTCTAGCCTACAAATAGCCCTCTTTCTGGCTTAAGATTATTTCCAGCATTACTTCCTCCAGTAAACTCCTATTTTTAAAAATTGAGATTAATATGATTTATTCATCTTATGGAAAAATCTGACATCTCATCCATACTTATATAAAATGTACAGGCTTCTCTTACAATGATTTTTTTTTATTCTTATCTTCTGTCTTCGGATCAATAATACAATAAGTATTGGTTCCGAGGCAGAAAAGTGGTAAGGGCATAGTTCCAAATTGCCATCCAGAATGGTTGGATCAGTTCACAACTCCACCAGCAATGCATTAATGTCCCAATTTTGCCATATCCCCTCCAACATTCATTACTCTCCCCTTCTATCATTTTAGCCAATCTGCTAGGTGTGAGGTGATATACCTCAGAGTTGTTTTGATTTGCATTTCTCTGATTATTAGAGATTTAGAACACTTTCTCATGTGCTTATTGATACTTTTGATTTCTTTATCTGAAAATTATCTATTTATGTCCCTTGCCCATTTATCAATTGGAGAATGGCTTGATTTTTTATGCAATTGATTTAACTCCTTGTATATTTGAGTAATTAGACCTCTGTCAGAGATTTTTGTTATATTTTTTCCCAATTTGTTGTTTCCCTTCTGATTTTGGTTGCATTGTTTTTGTTTGTACAAAAACTTTTAAATTTAATGTAATCAAAATTATTTATTTTACATTTTGTAACTTTCTCTCTTTCTTGGTTTTAAAATCTTTCCTTTCCCAGAGATCTGACAAGTATACTATTTTGTGTTTGTCTAATTTACTTATAGTTTCCTTCTTTATATTCAAGTCATTCACCCATTCTGAATTTATCTTGTTGTAGGGTATGAGATGTTGAACTAAACCTAATCTCTCCCATATTGTTTTCTTGCCTTTTGATCTAGCCATACCATTGCTGGGTTTGTATCCCAAAGAGATCATAGGGAGAAAGACATATACAAAAATATTCATAGCCGTGCTCTTTGTGGTGGCAAAAAACTGGAAAATGAGGGGGATGCCCTTCAATTGGGGAATGGTTGAACAAATTGTGGTATCTGTTGGTAATGGAATACTACTGTGCTCAAAGGAATAATAAACTGGAAGAATTTCATGTGAACTGGAAAGACCTCTAGGAATTGATGCAGAGTGAAAGGAGCAGAACCAGGAGAACATTGTACACAGAGACTGATTCACTGTGGTAAAATCGAATGTAATGGACTTCTGTACTAGCAGCAATGCAATGACCCAGGACAATTCTGAGGGATTTATGGAAAAGAACACTATCCACATTCAGAGGAAGAACTACAGAAGTGGAACAAAAGAAAAACAACTGCTTGAACACATGGATTGATGTGGACATGATTTGGGAAGTAAACTCTAAATGACCACCCTAGTGCAATTATCAATGATATGGAAATAGGTCTTGATCGATGACACGTGAAGAAACTAGTGGAAATGTGTGTCGTCTAGGGGGTGGTGGGTGAAATTGGGAGGGTGGAGGGGAGAATAAGAACATGAATCATGTAACTATGGAAAAATTTTTTCTTAAAAAAAAAAAAGTGGTAAGGGCTAGGCAATTGGGATAAGTGCTTTATCAAGGGCCACATAACTAAGAAGTGTCTGAGGCCAGACTGGAATCCAGGACCTCCCATCTCCAGGCCTATTTTATCCAATTAGCTGTCCCTCTTCTTACACTGATTATTGCAAAAGCCTTCAAATTGGTCTGTCTCCTCCCAGGCCCTCCTTTTTCCCATCATTAACTGCTGCAACATTAATCTTCCTAAAACATTTATCTAATGATCCATTTCCCACTCAAAAATTTCAGTGGCTTCCTATTGTCTGTCAAATAAAGAACAGATTTCTCAATAGTATTTACAATCCCCCACCTCTTCTTTGAACCCAATTCCCTATAATTCTCTATATGTGTGCTATATATCAGCCAAACTGAATGACTTGCCCATTTCCTGGCTTTTATGATTTTTTTCTTCACACCCCTAACTTTTCTCAGTGCTGTTCTCTACAACTAGAATTCTTTCCTGCTACTGCTCCCTGTGATAATTAGATTAAGTCTACACTGCCCATCTTTAGATTTAATCACCAAAGGCGAGGGCACCTCTAATTCTGGGAGGTCCATAACCCATGTGTGCTAGAGTGGGTGGTGAATCAGAATCAACTGAGTGCCCCTAGGCAGTATTATGAGAATCATCTACTGTGACTGGACATGCAAATTAGGAGGGAGGCACAGGAAGCAACGCATAAGTGACCCCTTTAAAAGGAGAAGATCCTCAGTCAGCTGAGGTCTTGGGTGGAAGAGGGTGTCTTGTAGCATACTTCTAGTTCATGGAGGAGTGTTGGAATGCTGAGACCCTGGTGAGACTGCTTCCCTCTGAATTGTCATGTGGGTAAGTTAGGCTGACTTCCTTTCTCCTCCCTTAGTGCTTCTGGAGGCTCTGCTCTCAAGGAGGCCTCTCTTATCTTTCTAATCGTAAAAGGCCTTGTGGCTAGAAGCCTTGTTTAATTAACCTCTATGCCCCTCTGCTGGGGCCCCTAAATTCTTACCTGGTCTGGCCTCTGGTCTGGGCCAGAGTTTCCCTCTCACAATTTCCCTACCTTCAACTTTCCTAATTGTAAATAAATTTCCATAAAAGTCAATTTTGATTTGAGATTATTCTTAATTGAAGAATGATAATAGTTCAATCCTCTGGTGACCATCTTTAATATATTGAACCCATAAAACCCCTTTTTCCACCCTTACATCCCTCTGTCAAAATCTGTTGCATGCTTCAGAATTTACCTCAAATGCCCTTTTCCTTTATGAAGTTATTTCTTGATCTCCTTGGCTAGAAAGACTCTTTCTCTACTCTGAACCTCATCAAACTTTGTGTGGTCTTTTCCTGTTCCAAATCTATGATGCTTTGAAAAAATATAACTTGTGAATAATAGATTTTAGAGCAAGAAAGGTCCTTCAAGGTCATTGAGTATAATGTCTTTATTTTATAAAGAGGAAAACTGAGGCTCAGAAGCTCCAGGTCACACAGAAAGGTTAGATGATCTATTAGTAAATGGCAGAGTAAAGATAAGCCCAGATTTTCTGGGCTCCAAATCCAGAATTCTTTTCACTCTATCATAACACACACACACAATGAACATATCTTAACATTGTTATTTGTGTATTACCCCTATTCCTTCTCTAGACTATAATTTCTTTTGAGAATAGAATAAGAATAAAATACAATATGTTGCCCACAGAGGTTGGCACAGGGTTTTCTACTTAGTGTTCAATAAATATTTGTTGAATTCAATGATACCATTATCTAACTTTTGATGGGTATGCCAATTTCCCAAATAAATTGCAAGCTTTTTGATGGCAATGATGCCCTCAAAGTTCTCTTGACTCTATTGAATTGACGCTTCCTAATATGTTTGTTTTGAATAAATATGATTTTAGGAAAATACAGTTAATCACATCTTTTCAAAATGGGTTTTCTAAGAGTGTTTATCTGTTAAAAAATAAGACTATTGAACAGTGTGTTGGGATTTCTATTTGTTTAGGCGGCCATAGCTTTAACTGTGTATAGCCTGCCTTGTACTCTTCCTCTTTATTTCTAAGCATGACAACCTTCATTCTTATTAACCTGGTAAAAAAAAAACCCGTCTTCTAAAAAAAAGTATATCCTCATCCTTCTCTTATATTTCCATGGGGCCTAGCACAATAGCATGCCCCCAAAAAGACCTTCAATAAATATTCAATTCTAAATAATTTTTGTTTGCTGGACAGTTTTCTATGGGAGAAATAAAACCATTTTAGTTTACCTAGAAGACATATGAAGGTCTTGGAGCTGGTTCAGGATCTTAGCTGGCAAAATCAAAATGGAATGGCTATTTACCTTTGCTTCTGGTGTATTGGCTGCTGTCTCATTGCCATATATTGTGTGTCTTCCTGTAATCGATTCAGTGGCGAGTCTGGCTTTAGACGAATCCCATAATAATGATATTTGGAGTTCCCCCTAGGAATAAAACATTTACCATCCAGATAACTTTACTGTTTTAATGAATTTCATTCAGTTCAATAATAGATAATTGACAAATAATAATAACAATAACAACAACAACATAGGGCTTTATGGTTTGCAAAGCACTTTACATATTAAAATCATAGAAAAAAATTTGGAAGGGAATGATATCCAGAAGCCATATCCCTCATCCTTCTGCCAGGCTGACTTCAAGCAAGTCATAGATCATCTATGTTTGCTTTTTCTACTATTCTTAAAATTACCTAAGTAATTCAGGAGCCTTTCTTAGCTTATTTAATTTACAACATAATTCAGGAAAAGAGTAATGTCAAGGACATTTTTTTTTTATTTAAAACAAAAATAATTTTTTTACCCTTACTTTTCATCTTAGAATCTATACTGACTGGTTTCAAGGAAGAAGAGTAGTAATGCCTGGGCATTGGAAGTTAAGTAATTTGTCCAGGGTCACACAGCTAGGAAGTGTCTGAGGCTAGATTTGAACCCAGGACCTTCTATCTCTAGGCCTGGCTCTCAAAACACTGTCACCTACCTGCCTCTATCAAAACATTTTAAACTACTTGACAAGTCATTAAGTCAAAACTATCAATACAAGAGATAAGGTATATAAGAAGTAAAAAAATCAAAATAGTTACATGTTTGAATATAGCAAGATTCATACATGAATATATCAGTGTCATATCCCAAGTTCCCTTCCCAAATGGGGCCCACACAGAAAGCCAAAAGAAATAAAACAGGCCACACCTAAGGTCCCTTTCCTTCCAAAAATCCTCTTTTCATCATGATGAATCAAATTTATGTCCAAAAGAGTACTAGAAAAAAAGAAGAAAGGGAACCAAAACAAAATCCTCAAGTATCACCTGGAAAGATGAAGGCAAGACACCACTTGAAAGACCTTGTCGCACAACTACAGAAGAAAATAGGAAAAGCCAAAGGTGGCAGAAAGGGGCAATAGCATCATAGTGTGGGCCTCAAGTCCAGTGGTTGGTCACAGTATCTTCTGGAGATTTCAGTTTGATCACCTTTGTTACCACTTAATTTTTTTTATCTTATAATACTTCTTTTTCTAGTTCCTTTCTTTCAGTATCTTTCATGTCTTAGAGACATTAACTGTTGCAAGTTTAAAATGATAGCTATGCAAAGAAAGAATTGCTTTTCTTCTTTAAGGATCTGTGATATCATCATTGTGGCTATTCTCTCTCCACTGATTCAGACAACAATTCCTCCACACTTCATGAAACCATTAAGAGCCACAGTGGCTAAAAAAAATTTCTCCTGCAGTGATGAGCTGCTAGAAAGACTCAGGATAATCATTGGACAACAGAATACTCAAGCTGCTGCTGGACTTGTATTTGAAACTTTTGAAGCTTGGTAGAACCTGCCAGAACTTATGCTCCTCTACTAGCAAGCCTTCCAAAAACCTTGGGCTGCCTTCATGCCACTCTGAGGCATCAGAGGAGAACTTCAGTGAAGGGCTCTGTGACTGTGACAACTAAAACCATGATTCAAAGAAAACTACATATGTTTACTATTTCATGACTAAAAACTGACATCCATTCTGGTGTAGTTCAGACAATAAGCAAATACATAGGATACTAAAGACATTGGAACTGCCCTGACCATGACCACAAGATCACAGGTAGGATTTTAAAAAAAAAATACCACCACAGCAATTAGCCTTGGGAGCAATATTTATTTTAAAGAAATGCTTATCTTTTCAAGGTAAGAAAAACCTGTAGATGAGATATAAGCAATTAATATAAAATTCCTAGTAAAATATAACATTTATGACAATGAAGACTAAAGACCTACACCAGTGAACCAGCCCACCCTAAGAAGAATCAAGAAGCATTAAAACCAAATGTAGTGGAAAAGCCAAGGATCATCGTTAACATCAAAAAGGGCAGGATATTGGGAACTGTGGTTTAAATTCCGTTTTTGAAATGAACTCTTGCAGAGTCCATCTGGGCTAAGACAATCACAAATCTTGTTGCTAGTTCATGTGATAACCTAGTGTGCCAGGATTGAATCAAAGAGGAGTTAAGTCAAATTTGAGAAAGATATCTAGGCAGGAGACAGAAACTCTATATCTCCTAAGATACATATCTGCAAAGGGGAAAAAGGAGTTGAAAGAAGTCAAATGCATAGTCCATTAAACCCCTTCATACTAACCTTGTTCCCAACCTTCTGGTTCTCAATCCAACAAACACAGACCGAATTAGTTTTCCAAAGGAAGCAGCATTCACAGGATCTAGTTTGTGTTCCTGGCAGTGCCGAAGATAATGGTTGTAAAGAGAACTTCTTGGGAGGCTCACACCTTCAGCAGTTTCATAATTATCAAGGAGCCACTGAAGCTAACAAGGAAAAAGAAGTGTTGTATTTTAATAAAAACATTGGAAATAACATTTAAGGAGGCTTAATTTTTTAAATTGCTTTGTTTTGGTTTTGCTTAACTGCTAATAATCTTAATGAGGAGATCCATCTGTGGTATGATCTGCATTCAAAACACTCTAATAAAGATAATTAATGGTTTGCCTGAATTTTTTTTCTCCTTTAGCTCACAAAATCTGAATGTGAATGAGAGCATAAGCATCCATTATCTCCATTCAGATACTTATAAGAAATTAAAGCCAAATTTCTTGAAGACTAATACTTCCTAATCTAATTGGAACGAGAGATAAATTCCAAGAGCATAAAATACAAATATGCTGAAGCAAGAAACAAGAACCTAATTACTTTGTTTCCTCTATTAAACTCTTAATTGCCTTTCCTAGTCTCCCTCAGTGCTAGTGCTTTCCCTCAGAGATGATCTCCAGTTTATCTAGTATGTATCTTGCTTTTATATGGTTGTTTGCCTTGTCCCCCTCTCTAGACTAGGAGCTCCCTGAAGGCAGGGCTTGTTTTAACTTTCTTTATATCTCCACAACACAGAGCCTGGTACATAGTAGATGCTTAATAAATTTTTGTAAATTTGGCATGCCCAGATCTCTCCAATCTTAAAAAGCCATTGCTTGATCCTATCAACTGTCCTCTCCTTGATTTTATAGCCAAACTCCTAGGAAAAACCTATCTCCAATAGTTGCCTCCACATTCTCATTTGGCACAGTGGATAGAGTGCTGGTCTGAGTGAGAAAGATCTGAATCCAAATCTCGCCCCAGACATTTACTAGCTGTGTAAGTAAGCAAGTCACTTAATCTCTGTCTGCTTGAGTTTCAACTATAAAATAAGAATCATAATAGCACCTACTTCCTAGGGTTATTGTAATTTGCCTAACAGTGCCTAGTACATAGTAGGTGCTTAATAAAAATGCTCATTCCCTCCATTCCCTACCTTCCAATCACTTCTCAACCCCTTATAGTACAGTCTGGCTTCTAACATCACTACTTGACTCAAACCACTCTATCCAAGGTCACTAATGACCATTTGATTGCTAAATCTAATGGTCTTTTCTTAGTTATCATTGTTCTTGACCTTTGCAGACACTAGTGACCATCCTCTTCTTTCTAGATACTCTATGATCCCTTGGTTTTTATAACATATCTCCCATCAAGATTTCCTTTCTACCTGTTGGACTATTTTTTTTTTTTAACCCTAACCTTATGTCTCAGAATGGTAAGGGATAGGCAATTGGGTTTAAGTGACTTACCAAGGGTCACACAACTAAGAATTGTCTGAGGCCATATTTTTACCCAGGACCTTCTGTCTCTAGATTGCTCTCTATCCACTTAGTCATCTAGCTGCCCTCTGTTGGATTATTTTCTTGGTCTTTTTTTTGCAGGTTCATAATTCACATTCGTCCCCTATGTGTCCGGATACTGTATGCCAGATTTCTGTCCTGGTACCTCTCCTCTCTTCTTTTTTGGTGATTTCTTCATCTCTCCTGGACTTAGCTATTATTTCTATGGCTTCAAAATCTAGATATCCAGCCCATATGTCTCTCCTGAATTCTTGTCCCACACCTCCATCTCCTTTTTGAGTCTAGACTGCCACTTGGAGGTCCCATATCCCTCAAATTCAACATGTCTAAAACATAATTCATTATCTTTCCCTCTAAATACAACCCTACCTTCCCTATTTCTAGGGTTTCACCAATTCCCTTCAGTAACCTCAGTTGGCCACTTAGGAGTCATTCTTTTTTTTTTTTTTTTTAACCCTTGTTCTTCGGTGTATTGTCTCATAGGTGGAAGATTGGTAACGGTGGGCAATGGGGGTCAAGTGACTTGCCCAGGGTCACACAGCTGGGAAGTGGCTGAGGCCGGGTTTGAACCTAGGACCTCCTGTCTCTAGGCCTGACTCTCACTCCACTGAGCTACCCAGCTGCCCACTGGAGTCATTCTTATAAAGCATCACTCTCTCCTACACTCTCTCATCCCATCAATTACCAAGCTGTATTAATTCTATCTCCTTATATCCCTCATCCTAATATCCTTTTGTCTATACCAAGACCATAAACACACCCTAGTCAAGGCCCTCATGACTCATAATTTGGACTACTGTAGCTGCTTTCTAATTGGTCTCCTTTGCAATCCATCTTCCATACAGAGTCCTAAATTGCAGGTTTGACCATCAGGGACATAGTCTGCTCAAGCTTGATTCAAGAAGCTTCAGTAGCTCCCTTCTGTTGTTGGAATAAATTAGAAACTTCTCTGCTTGTAATTTACAATTTTTTTTTTTAACAATCTGGTTTTAACCTATCTCTCTAGGTTGATTATAATGTTACTTCCTCTCACATCCTCTACATTCCAGCCAAACTGACTATTATATCTCCTACTTCTGGGCCTTTGTATGAGCTGTTCCCCATTCCCCTAGGATATCCTCCCTCCTCATCCCAGCTCAAATGGTCTTTCTGTTTTCCCACTAGTTAGTCCCTTCTTCCCCTTCAATTATGAATTTTTTTGTATATATTCTAAATGTATCTATCTGTGAATATACATCATTTTGTTCTTGTCTTTGTATCCTAAATATTTAGAACAATGGTAAGTATTTAATAAATTCTTGTTGGCTGATTATAATACTTTACAGTTCAAATGCCCCTCTCATTAATTATCTCACTGAGCTCTCAACATTCCTCGTGAAGTAGATTAGGCAGACAGACATTATCATCTCCATTTTACAGGTAAGAAAACTGAGACTTACAGGTTAAGTGACTTGTCCAAGGTCCCATAACTAATGAATGAAAGAGTTACTGTTAGAACCATGGCTTTTGGTTCCATGTCCCACACCGTTTTCACAACAATGGACATTTCCTACAATTTTTTTTTAGTAATGGCATAACTAAAATTAAAGGAATATTTTAGGCAGAGTATTCTTTCTTGGTGTGCAAGATGGATGGAAGGTTAAAAAGTCTTTGGATAAGGTACATGGCAAATTTCAGCAAAGTTTCTCTTGAGCGGGGCTGGGCAGAGAATACACTGTAACATGGCAGGCCAAATAGACAACTCCTAGAATAGTTTTCCACAAGAGAACTACTCATTGAATCATCCCAATTATTTGTTCAATGTTGCTGCTCAGGCCTATCTTTACATCAAAACCTGCACTTAAGCATTATGGAATGCCATTCCACCAATGCAGGATTCCTATTGATTTCCATCTTTTCCCTCATTTGTATTAGCGATTGACTCTATATAACCTGAAAGGGAAGTGTTTAGGCATTGAGTCCTTTAGGTAAAATTAAGTTACTGAATAAATTTCTCATAAGAACAAGGATATAATCACCACCACACTAGCTCCATTAACACAAAACCAATCATAGGGAGATTTAAAATTGATCCTAACCTGTGCCAACTTTAATGATTCTAATCAGAATGCATAATGCTTTAAGATTTGCAGAGCATTGTACAGACTATTTCACTTAAGTCTCACAAAAACTCTGTCTTACCCCTGGAGGATGCCCATGGACAGAGAGCGAGTAAATATCAGAGACAGGATTTGAATTTGGGTCTTCTTGATTCCAAATCCCACACTCATTCAAGGTTAGATGGCCTCCTCAAAGTAGGCTGGTCAAATTCCTTTGATGTTAGGCCTCTGATCCATCTCCAAAGGTAGGAAGGATAAGAATTAGGATGTAGATGGGACTAGCTCTGTTATTTCATTGACATAGAAGACTCCCAGATAAGGAAACTCTTTCTACCAGTGCAGAGTAACAGCTTCTCTCAACTTGAGTCTTAGAGAGCTGTCCTGAGCATAGCAAGGTTGAAAGTCTTGCTTAAGGCCATGAAGCAAGCAGGGGAATGATGTGACTCTGGAATGTTAGGGTTTGGGGGACGGATTTCCAGCTACTCTAACAAGCCTCTCGAGGGTAAGAAAGAGTACAAAAGGTAAGGTTCACTTAACAAGCTGAGTGCCTGATAAGTCTTTGAGGTGTTCCTACCCCAAGTTCCTACCTTGATGGTAGCTTCCATTACTATCTAGGCAGGTGAGAAGTCTTATCTTGTCAAAATGGGAACAGAAGGAAGTTTTATAAACCAAGAAGGGAGTAAGCATTTTTAATTTGTTTTTGTTCTTACCTTATCATTTATATAGTTACCTGGTACAAATAAGACTACAACAATCTAAATTTTAAACTTTTTAAAGTAATTCTCACTTAACTTTTAAAACACATTTTAAGATAACCTCCACTATAATCTTACAAAGCATAAACTCTGGCAAATTTGAACAAAGCTAGAAATGCCTGGTGTGTAAATCCAAGTCATGGATTCTGCCATTGAAAAAACAGATCAGAAATGTGTAGAGAGGCTCATTACTAATAGATTGGCCACCAGGCAATGAATTTTTATGTCCACAATTACTGAAAGTATCTTTCTGCAGTTTTGAGGTGCTATGATTTTGTGCATTTTGTGGATATTGTGAAATCATAGCTCTTTTGAAATGTTTTAATAACAATTAGGCCCATTTATTTGTATGTACATAAACTTTAAAAGGATGACAGAATTCTGCTTTTTTAATTGGTGAATGTTCAAGAAAGTAATGTTTAAAATTGTAGAAACCTGTATGTCCTGCATATACATATGTATCGATTGCTATCTGTCTTTGAAGGCAAGAACCTAGAAAGCAGGCACAATATTGGTCTAAAACACTCTGAAGAGAACCTTGAACAGTATAGGCTTATAAGTAGATGCTTGATCAATTCTTTATAATGATGGCAATAATCAGATGATAGAAACATAGGAACTATTGTGAAAAATAGAAAGTATAAGAGATCATAGAAAGTAGAAAAAGGCTTGCAAACAAAAGAAAATTAAACAAACAGTGCCAAGGTATAAAAAACAAGTGAAACCTATCACCAAAAGCCATGTGAATTATCATTTAAGTAACTGATCCAGAAATAAGAATTCAGCACCTTTGAGGAAGGTGAAAAGAACTTGTATTATTTAACCTATAAAAGGGAAAGCTAAAGGAAGGTGTTATTTAAACACACAGCTCAAGAAAGTCCCATGCATAACAATAACTGGTTCATGGTTTAGGGGTTGGGTTGCCCCACAACTTTACAGTGGGAGAAGAGTTACTTTAGCATAGCAACTGGTCACTGAGATTTTGTTCAGAAGAGAGGCATTAGAGGGCAGTTGAGTGACTCAATGGATTGAGAACCAGGCCTAGAGATGGAAGGTCCTAGGTTCAAATGTGACCTCAGACACATCCCAGCTGTGTGACCCTGGGCAAGTCACTTAATTCCCATTGCCTAGCCCTTACCACTCTTCTGCCTCAGAACAGTATTGATTCTAAGATGGATGATAAGGGTTTAAAAAAAAAAAAAAGAGAGAGTTATTACTACTACTACTACTACTACTACTACTACTACTACTACTACTACTACCA